>NC_079372.1:28806850-28911850 GCF_021018895.1 Seriola aureovittata
GAGGAGAGAGGAGAGAGGAGAGAGGAGAGGAAACAGGAGACAGAGAGAGGAGAGAGGAGAGAGGAGAGGAAACAGGAGACAGAGAGAGGAGAGAGGAGAGAGGAGAGAGGAGAGGAAACAGGAGACAGAGAAGGAGAGAGGAGAGAGAGGAGAGGAAACAGGAGACAGAGAGAGGAGAGAGGAGAGAGGAGAGAGGAGAGGAAACAGGAGACAGAGAGAGGAGAGAGGAGAGAGGAGAGAGGAGAGGAAACAGGAGACAGAGAGAGGAAGTGAAGGAAGGAAGCGTGAAATAGTGAGGAAGTAAAAGAGAGAGAGAGAGAGAGAGAGAGAGAGAGACAGGAGTCCCAGCTCTGGTGTGCACAGATATTATTCATTGCATAGACAGGAATACAGTCTCAAGTGAAATGCTTTGAACCACCTGAGATTACACACACACACACACACACACACACACACACACACACACACACACACACACACACACAGACACACACACACAGAACTGTGTGCAAACACACGTCACGCACAAACGCACAAATCTTTCTGCTACAAGAAAACATTATTCAAACACACACACACTGTAAATACAAACACATGCCTGCAACACACACACACACACACACACACACACACACACACACACAGAGGAAATAAGAGAGGAAAAGAGGAAGGAGGAGCAGAAGTGAAGAGAAACAGCCTGTGAGAGTTATGAGAGGATTACAGGGAAGGAGGGAAGGAGGGAAGGAGTGAAGGAGGGAAGGAGGGAAGGAGGGAAGGAGGGGAGGAGGGAAGGAGGGAAGGAGGGAAGGAGGGAAGGAGGGAAGGAGGGAAGGAGGGGAGGAGGGAAGGAGGGAAGGAGGGAAGGAGGGAAGGAGGGAAGGAGGGGAGGAGGGAAGGAGGGAAGGACGGAAGGAGGGAAGGAGGGAAGGAGGGAAGGAGGGAAGGAGGGAAGGAGTGAAGGAGGGAAGGAGGGAAGGAGGGAAGGAGGGGAGGAGGGAAGGAGGGAAGGAGGGAAGGAGGGAAGGAGGGGAGGAGGGAAGGAGGGAAGGAGGGAAGGAGGGAAGGAGGGGAGGAGGGAAGGAGGGAAGGACGGAAGGAGGGAAGGAGGGAAGGAGGGAAGGAGGGAAGGAGTGAAGGAGTGAAGGAGGGAAGGAGGGAAGGAGGGAAGGAGGGATCACTGACAGTGTAAGAAAGGAAAAGAAAAAGGAGGGAGAGCAGGTGACTGGATACAAGGACATGAGGAGAAGAGAGGGGAAGAAAAAAAAGACGGAAAAGGAGGAGAAAATAGAAACATGATGAAAAAATGATGAAAAAGAAGAGAGAGAAATGTAAGGAATGAAAGAGAAGAATTCATTCATCCATCCAAAGACAGGAGGAATAAAGGAGAGAAAGACAGTGACGGTTAGAGGAGGGATGGGTAGTCAAAGATAACACACAGCTCACAATGAAAGTGACAGCTTTGCTCCGAGGCCGACTCCAGCTCACTGTTGTTTCATTATAATCTCATAACTGTCACATCCTGGGGGGGGGGGGGGGGGGGGGGGGGGGGGGGCGGGGGGGGGGCTCGGGGGGGCGGGGGGGGGGTAAATACTTTCATAGAGAGAAATAGCAAGAAAATTGGAAATGAATCTACGTCTGAGCTGAGAGAAGAAGAAGAGACAGATGGAGACAAAGACACAGAGACACAGCATTCATACTCACTCACTCACTCACTCACTCACTCACTCACTCACTCACTCACTCACTCACTCTCTCTCAAATAAATGAATATGTTTTGAAGCTGCTGGTATAAAAACAGTGTAAATAGGGAAGCAGGTCACACACAGTCCCGAGCCATTAAAGCTTCCTGACAATACAAACACAACAAACAACACAACAAACAACAACCCATCAGTAACCACTACCCAGACTTTCAAAACAACAACGCTGCTCTGGTTTTCCCTCGCTCGGCCTCTGAGGCTTTGATCATGTGATCACTGTCGGTGAAGCTCTGTAAAGCTTTTAGGCAGCTTTTATCTTAAAGTCTGTAAATACAGACAAATAAATAACAAAATACACCTAAAAAAATCTAAATGAAATTGACTTTAATTCACAGGAAATTAAAATAAAATAAAATGCATTTCTCATAAAGTTAATAAATACTTTACATTAATTATTGAATTTCTCATAATGTAATTATGATATTAAAACTTTCCAATTACAGTAATAAAGATGGCTGACCCTGTGAAATGGGCACTTGACTATTAAACATATGAAATATAAAATGATAATTTCCTGTGTTTCCATCCACATTAATAACCAACAGATTCACAGTTTCATGAGGAAACACTTCCCACATGAAACAGGAAGCAGCCACTGACAGCAGTCAGTGTTTCCTTGTTTTCCTGCGCAAGAGATTTTCTTTTTTCTTTTTTTTTTTAACACCAAATCGCCATGGCAACCTGGACCGCTCTTAGCCCAGATCACCTGTCAATCACAGAGTGTGGGCGGTGCTACAATATTGATCGGAAACTGTCGCTGCCTCCAACAGCACGTCTCATAAACCAGACTGAATCATTTAATATGGAAAACTTATTAATAATAATGATGTCACCGTGTCACTGAAACAAGCAGCTTCAGGTTTTCTCTCTCCTGTGAGACGTACGTCTCCTCACACTGAGCGTTACACCTTTCTCTCTCCGAGACGCTGCTAAACCGACTCGCATCAATCTTTCAATTGTTTGTCTGTCAGCTGAGTCTCACTCCGTCACCCTCTGTGGTTCTGCCACAAACACAGTTTCTCCCATGAGCCTTTTCCTTCAGGGGCTCAGGTACGAGAGGCCGACGTCTAACAGATCTCATTTTCTCTCTCGCTCATTCAATCAGCTTTTCTTTCACACACACAATCGGCTTCACAGAGTGCCTCAAGTTTCAGAAACTCAAACTGATCCGTTCACACACACTCGAGTCAAGAGAAAGAGACAAAGTGAAGCAACAGCTCCCAACAGCATCCAGCCTTATCACCTCAGACCTGTGGAGTCTGAGTCCTTATCTTCACAGTATTTGTTACAGTGAATGAAGCTACAGGGGAAACACACACACACACACACACACACACACACTCACACACACACACACACACACTCACACACACACACTCACACACACACACACACTCACACTCACACACACACACACACACACTACACACACTCACACTCACACTCACACACACTCACACACACACACACACACACACACACACCACACACACACTCACACACACACACACACACTCACACACTCACACACACTCACACACACACACACACCACACACACACACACACTCACACACACACACACACACACTCACACACACACACACCACACTCACACACACACACACACACTCACACACTCACACACACACACACACACTCACACACACACACACACACTCACACACTCACACACACTCACACACACACACACACACACACACACACACACACACACACACACACACACTCACACACACACTCACACACTCACACACACACACACTCCCTCCATGGTCTCTTACCCGTGACGGAGATCAGCATGGGAGCCACCAGAGGCCTGTTGTTATCCAGTTTTCGGCTCAGTCGGATCTCTCCGCTGGTGTGATTCAGGAGCAGCAGGTGAAGCTCGTTGCCGCGGTCGATGGTGTAGTACAGCCGGTCCGACACGTCGGGGTCGTGGGCGGGAACCCTCCCTATCACCCCGCTGGGGAAACTGTTGGAGCGGTTGGACACGAAGTTGTTGAAAATGATCTGGAAGTCCTTCAGAGTGGGCCGGTTGTCGTTCTGGTCCACCAGTCGGATCCGCACCGTGGCTCTGCTGACCAGAGGTGCGGAGGTGGCCTGGACCACGATCACGTACTCGTTTCGGGCCTCGTAGTCCAGATCGATGAGCGACGTGAGCTCCCCGGAGAAGATGTCCATCTGGAAGATCTCAGGGATGTTTCCCTCCACGATCTGGTACATGATCTGAGCGTTGGCGCCTTCGTCCGGGTCGGTGGCGGTGATCTGGGCCACCACAGAGCCCACCGCACTGTTCTCCTTCACCAGAACTTCAAAGTCATCAGCAGGGAAAACAGGGGCGTTGTCATTCACGTCCAGAACTGTCACCTGGATGTGGACGGGGGTGCGCTGAGGGGGCACGCCACGGTCGACGGCATAGGCGGTGAGCTCATAGAAGGGCACGCTCTCACGGTCCAAACGCCGCACAGTCCGGACGATGCCGGATGTGGGTTCGATGGTGAAATCTCCATCGCCGTCCTCGCCGTTCTGGAAGGTGTACTGAACTCGACCGTTGGCGTGGGCGTCGCGGTCCGTGGCTGAGATCTGGAGGACGCTGGTGAAGGGAGGGGCGTCTTCACTCACTGTCCCCTGATACCTGGGGCTGAGAAACTGAGGCGCGTTGTCGTTGACGTCGTTGACGTTCACCTCGACGTACGTGGTGTCTGATTTCTGTGGGATGCCGTTGTCTTTAGCGGTGATGGCCAGAGTGTAGGTCATCTGGTCCTCGTAGTCCAGCTCCGCCTGCAGCGTTATCGCCCCGCTCGCTGGGTCGATGCGGAACTGTGGGATATTGTCCTCCAGGAAGTAGGTGATTCGAGCGTTTTCGCCGACATCATCATCAGTGGCGCTGATCATGACCACGGTGCTGCCGGGAGGCCGGTCTTCGTTCACACTGACAGAGTAGTGGGCGCTCTGGAAAACAGGCCGGTGCGTGTTAGCGTCTGTGATGTTGATGTGCACCTGACAGGTGTCGTGGAGCGTGCGGTCCGAGGCGGTGACCGTCAGGACGTAACGCCGCTCCTGTTTGTAGTCCAATGGGAGGGCAAGCGAGAGAAGTCCCGCCCCTCCGGCTGTGCTGATGGCGAAGCGATTTCTGGTGTTTCCTCCGGTGATCTGATAGGTCACTGCGCTGTTGACATCACGGTCCACCGCTGTGACGGTCACCACGCTGGTGCCCACAGAAGCGTCCTCATTGAGGCGAGAGTAGTACTCCTTCTGTAGGAACTCGGGGCGGTTGTCATTGACGTCCATCACCGTGATAGTGACACTGGCTGTAGCGGAGAGAGGCGGCATGCCGTAGTCCCTCGCCTCCACGCCAAAGAAGTAGTGCTCCACAGACTCCCGGTCCAGGATGGAGCTGACGGTGACCCAGCCTGTGGCGGAGTTGATGATGAAGGGCGTGTCCGAGCTGGTGCCAGTTAACCTGTACTCCAGGCGGGCGTTATCACCTGAGTCTGTGTCTATGGCCTGGATGTGGAGGATGGAGCTACCGATCGGGGCGCTCTCCAGAACAGATGCCTGGAACGGCGTGGAGACAAAGATGGGTGGGTTGTCGTTGACGTCCGTCACCTGAACGCTGACAATCCCAGTGTTGTTGGAGAGGGGGGGGCGGCCATTGTCCTGAGCACGAACCCGGAGCGTGTACTCCCGTTCGGCCTCGTAGTCCAGAGGAGCCACCACCTGGATCTCACCTGTGACGCTGTCGATGGAGAACTGCCCGCGGCTGTTACCACTGATGATGTTGTAGTGAACGGCTGCGTTACTGTCCTTGTCCCGGTCTGTGGCGCTCACACGCAGGATCTCAGAGTGAGGCCGGACGTCCTCTTTAACCGCCACCACGTAGCGCTTCTCACTGAACTGAGGCACGTTGTCGTTTTCATCCAGCACGGTGATGAAGACCTTGACGGTGGCGGAGCGTGGACCGGGATCCTTCCCCTGGTCGCTGGCCTCCACCTGCAGAGTGTAGTGCTCGTTGGTTTCCCGGTCCACCGCCCCCCGGGTCGTAATGAGGCCAGAGCGCGGGTCGATCTCAAAGGCCGATCGCGCAATCGCCGCCGTGTCACCGATGAACCGGTAGCGGATGTTGGCGTTGGAGGGGGAGTCTGAGTCTGTGGCCCTGAGCTGTAGGATGGGATACCCCTCCTCCACGTTCTCCCTGATGGTCTCCCTGTACTCCGACTGCTCAAAGATAGGAGAGTGGTCGTTCCGGTCTGACACAGTGATGGCCACCATCGTGGTGCCGGAGAGGCGGGGGGAGCCGTTATCAGTGGCCGTGACCCGGAAGTAATGCAGGTCCATGTGCTCCCGGTCCAGGATCTGGGTGGTGGTGATGAGACCGGTGTCTGGGTGGATGTGGAAGTAGTCGGAGGAGCGACTGTTCATCAGCGGAGCCATGCTGAAGCTCACTCTGCCCGCGTCGCCTGGGTCCGGGTCGGAGGCGGCCATGACGATGACGGAGGTGCCGGGGGGCTGGTTCTCTGCCACCTGCACCTGGTAGTTGTACTGGGAGAAATGGGGGTGTCTGTTGGCGGCACGTCGAGAGCGAGGCCAGGGCATCAGGAGCCTCCTCTCCCTCTCCCCCTGCGAGCTTTCATCATCTGCTACTATTATCACTCGCTCCAGGCTCCTCTCTCCCCTTGAGCTGGGCCTCCCCACGTCCTCCTCTCCCTCCCCCTCCACCTCTCCCCCCTCGTGGCTTTCATCCGCCCGGCTCTCTTTCTTCCCTCTCTCTCTCTCTTGCTGTGAGATGCTGGTGCTGCTATTGCCCCCATCCTGACCCTTCCCTCCCTCTGCCTCTCTCTCCTCTGCCTGACTCGCCTTTGTTACTCCATCTTCCCTCTCCTCCTCCTCCTCTCCCTCTGGTTCTGTCCCTCCTCTCAGCAGCGCCTCTCCTTCGCCCTCCCCCACCTGTAATTTTCCTCCCCCAGCAGCAGCAGCGGACCCCTCCAAGCCCTCTCCCTCCCTCTCTGCCTCGCCCCCCATCTGCCGCCTCTCTGACAGTCTGACACCTCCCGGCTCTGATGGCACTTGCTCACCGAGTTTTAATTGCACGTGCACGGAGCAGTCGGTGGAGACGGTGTCCGCGCGCTCTGCTCGCCCCCCCTCTGTCTCTTCGCGCCACGGAGTATTCCTCTTCTTGTTCTGTACCTCAGACTCGTGACTGTGACCGTCACCTGCCCCCCCCTCGTTGTTGTTGTTGTTGTTGTTGCTGTTGAACTGGCTCCACAGAAGCGCGCGCTCTGAGTCAATGGGAGCTGTCCACGGTGCTGAAGTCACACCTTCCTCCTCAGAGGGGGGGTGAGCAGAAGGTGGGGAGTACTCCCGCCATGTGGTCAGGTTGATCTCAGGCAGAGAGAGAGACTCAACACCGGGAGATTTACCGGGGGAAAGTCCTGAGTCACCGGGAGGCGGCGGCTCTGAAGCCGCTCCTCCTGCTTCAGCACGAGACGGTTCGGAGTGTTTTCTACCTCCTGTCTGGTTCCGTGTGGGGGGGGGAGGGGGAGAGGGGTGTGATGAGATTTTAGGAATTGGGCTTCTGCCGGATAGAAAACATCGGCCGCGCGTTTCGGTCGTGTTGCTGGGGGTAAATTGGATGGGGAGATTCCTCTGAGCTACGCCTCCCCCGGGAACCATAAACCCGGCCACATATCCACCCCCCGTTTCTATTCTGTCCAAACAACCGAAGCCCCCAGCGGCAGCCTCCCTGCTCTCTCCCCGGGCCTGTGTGCTCTGTGCCGGGGGCTGCAGCTCCTCCTCAGTCTGACGGGGGAGCGTCACAATCAGAAAAGCCAAATCATCATCCGGATAATTAGATAAATTAATGTGTTTGTTGCCTTGGTTCACCCCTCCTCCACCCTCCCCCTGTCTCCCATCATCCCTCACCCTCCCTCCTTCCATAATTCTGGCGTGGTTACACACAGCTTTCCCATCATGGAGAGGGGGCCCACAACGACCCAGGTGCCCCCTGGTACCGGGGTTACACCTGTACGCTTCCTCCCACTCCTCCTCCTCACCTCCCCCACTCCTCGCCCCCCTCTCCTCCTCCTTTCCCCTCATGCACCCGTTCAAACAGCTCTCACCACCCCCCTCCCCTCTGCTACTGGGATCGATAGCATTGTGCCTGCCCAAATGAGAACAATTACCGCCCCCCCTGTCCACGCTGGCTGAGCCCCCGTCACCGTCACAGGCCACGCTGCTCCTGAGAGCTGGGGGAGGCTGGACCTCCTCTGTGCTGCGGGTCTGGGAGGAACCACAAGAGGAGAAAAGACACGTGTGTTCCAGGTGTGACCTCTGGATACAGTCCGGACTCTCTGTGAGGGGGGGGTTGGATCTGAAGGTGGAGGCTGGAGCCGCATCATGTGCTGAACTGTATCCAGAGATGGGGTGGATGCAACAAGAGCAACCGGTTGGCGCGGGGCCAGGTGAGGGGCTGTTGGCCGCGGAGGGGGCTCGTTTGTCGGGGCTGGAGCAGCAGAGATGCTCAGGTGTCAGGGAGCACCGTGTATCCAACACCTCTCCCCCTCCACTTCCGGGTGCCCTGCACAGGCCAGAGGCGCGCACAAAGGCTCCGGCGGCGCCACGTCTGGTGAGGTGTGGCCTTGACGCCGGACACCGATGCGCGCACGCTCTAGTCCTTTGTACTGGCCGTTTCTTTCCGTTCTGAACCGGCGACGAGGTGAAAGCAGGTGAAGCGGGAGGTGAAACAACGCCCTTCCTCCTCACCCTCCCTCTCTCCACTCCCTCTCCTGAGCAGACGCCATCCGAGCTCGACCTGCTCCAAATACCTGGGTGGAGAGGAGGAGGAGGAGGTGGTGGTGGTGGTGCCGGAGGACCGTCTCCACTCCTCCAAACCGTCCCGACTCTTTTCAGTCTCTCCTCCCGTGTCCCTCTCTCTCCATCCCATTGATCTCCTCCCCGCGTCCCTCCACAGCATCCCTCAGTCTGTATCCGCTCTACGGTCCACCTGCCTGGGCGTAGATACCAGCTGCCACTCGGCGACTCCCCTGGTCCCTCGCACCGCCGCCGCTGCTGCTGTTGCTTCTGGTTCACTTTACCGGCGTCTCGGTAGCAGAGACCCGGGGTCCATCGGTCGGCAGCCCCTCCTGTGTTCCCCGTCCCCGGGGTGAGGCTGAACAAAGGGCCGGGGAGAAGCAGGTGGAGAAGCAGAGACGAGAGCAGGAGCGGGGTGAAGCCCGAGAGCGGTGCAGCCATTTAGTCTCTTCCTTTCTCTGTCTCTCTCCTCCTTTCTCCCTCTTCCACCTATTCTCTCTCTTTCTCTCTCAGCGCGCCTTGCCCTCTCCCCGTCACTTCTCTCTCTCCCTCGTTCCGACTAGGTGGCCAGTTCCAGTTCCAGGACCGCCGGCACCGCCCGACACCTTCCCCCAGGCTCCCCCGTCTCTCCGTCGGCCCGGAGAGTTGGCATCTACCCGCTGTGGTCCGTGGAGCTGGAGGTCTGAGCCTTAGGAGCGGAGCATCTTTCCTCCCGTTCATTCACATCCAACATGGCTCACACACTCACACTGACTGACTAGCTGCTCACACACTCTCCTCCAGAGAGAGAGAGAGAGAGAGTGTGTGTGTGTGTGTGTGTGTGTGTGTGTGCGCTCCTCTAGCAGCGGCAGCTCAGCCCGGTGGTAGGCTACTATCCATCCATCCACACACACACTCTCACACTCTCCTCCTCTCTCCTTTTTCCACCCCTCCCCCTATTGCTTGCATCTCTGCCGCCTCTCTCTCTCTCTCTCTCTCTCTCTCTCTCTCTCATAATGGTTGGCTCCGGTGCGCAGGGCTGTTACACAGCACCCGCGGCGGCAGCCATATCCACAACTGGAACAGGAGCGGGAAAATAGGCTGTATCTTACACAATCACACCGTCATCGCCGGATCATATGAATAATTATCAAGAGAAAGCCCTGCAGGCCTGTCACCCTTCAGACGGGTTACACACACTAACAGCTGATTCCTAGAGATCGGACACAGAAATATTCTGACATATTTAAATCACATCAAATCAGATCTGGCAACAGTGGGACAGAGATCCGGATGACATGCAGAAAAGAAATCCCTCCAAACTTCACTAAAGGAACTGAAGCAGCAGCAGCAGTGTAGTTGTGACAAAGCATCACAATCTATTATGATAAAGCTCCTTTTTATGTTTATTTTCATATAAAAGCTCATTAAGTTTCATTAAGAACTAGATTTTCTTATTTTGTGAAGCTGCACACAAGATGTTCCTGTCCCTGATCTCTGCTCTCAATTGTCAGGTTAGCTCTAGTAAAAGTGACGTCATCTCCCGTATTATCACCGATGAGTAATTCACACACACACACACACACACACACACACACACACACACACACAGAAAGCAGCTCTGACTTCATAGTGAATAATGTTTTTCTATAGAAGGATAAACTGACCTATAGTGTCTGTCATTGGCTCAACGGTCCCACAGGGATTCATATAAGTGCTGTCGTCACCAATAGTATCAGATTTATTACAGGGTCACCGTGATTCAGGCACATGCGCACAATCATCCCAATTTAACACTAATTTGCGCAGGGCTAAATGAGCAGATCCATTTCCTGATACTTGTTGAAAAAAAAATCCCATTATGTAAATGTGTCGGCTTCAGATTTCCTCCAACATTTACCCGCCATCCCCCCGTTTAATGCTCATGTGACGCGGGCTGGGAGCTGGAGTTTCTTCTAATGACACGGCGGGAATTGAATGTGATGTCTTCCTGTGGCTGATGGGTGGAGGAGATGCGCGGGGCGTGTCAGCCGGTTGGTGGTGGGGGGGCGTGCATCAGAAGAGAAAACCGAGACCGTGACCGCGCATGCGCTTGCACGTGCGCATCCACACACACGCACATACTCATGTGTTCTTGCTTTCCCCCTCTGTCTCTGCTGTGTGTGCGTTATTGTGAATCTTAGAGTGAGTGTGTGTGTGTGTGTGTGTGTGTGTGTGTGTGTGTGTGGATGATTTCTATGGTTACCATGGTGCTCCAGAGGACCAGATCTCCTCACAGTGAGAGACTGAGGCAAAAATCCTCCAGATGGAGGACAGGTCTTCATCTCTCTCTGAGAGTCTTTTCCACCAACACTGACCATTAGAATGAAGATTAACATTAGGATCAATCTCAGGTGTCAGGTGTTTGTTGTGTATGTGGGGGGTGGGGGGTGGGGTGATTTCCTCCTCCTGAGTATCAAACCTCAGAACTTTTACTGGAGTAGCTCCTAGAACTGAAACCAGTCAAGTACAGAAAAACATGAGGATGCTCAGACTCTCTTTTCTCTGACATCACACAATCTCTAATTTAAAAACCCTCTGATGAAAACCCAGTGTTTCACCTCGTTAACGTCCACATGATGTTTTTATATAACACAGACACATGATGATGAAATAATCATCAACACCATGACTCAGTGTTTCCACCTTGACCTGCAGTGAACCAATCACAGTCTCATAAACACAGATTCAGGGTTTCATACGTCACAGACCTGAGGAACCAATCCTGTCAGCTGGTGGGGACGGGGGGCGGGGCTAAATACACCTGAAACCTCGTCAGTACAGAGAGAGAGACTTAGCATTAGCACAACTGCTAACACTGTGTCAGACACTGTCAGTTACAAGATAACAAACAACATAAACAAATAAAAGATGCTAACTAGCTTACGGTTCTGACGAGATGCTAGCTAGCTAACTTTTCTGAAAAGATGCTAACTAGCTAACGTTCTGACCCATCTGCTAGTCTCTGGTTCTGGTCTCAGACTCCTCCTCTGAGTCTGGGTCTGACTGAGTCTCTCTGATGTTTCCTCCTCTCACCATCTTGATGCTCTCTGCTCTTTCACCTGTCCACCTGGAGCCAGCAGGTGGTGGGCGGGGCTCAAGGCCTGATCCAGATTTCTCAACCAGGAAGTGAGAGGAGATGAAAACCATGTTAAACTAAATATGAATCACAGCAGAGGATTTTTACAGAGTTTAAAACACGTCTGGAGGAAGTTTAAATAATAATTTTGTTGATCTTTGACAATCTTTGGCTTTTTGTTAAATGGATAAAAGGGGAGGGGTAAGGGGGGGTTGTTTTTATACCTTTATTTTCCTCAAACTAAAAACTGTTATTTTGTCTTTGTACTGACACTCAGGTGTTAAACAGCCTGAATCCTGCCTCATAAAAAGCATTGTACTGACCATAAAACACAGACACTGTCTCTAAAGTGTTCCATCTTATTGTGATTCTACTGGGAGATTATAGCTGGAAGAGATTTAACTGTATATTTTTATGGGCTCTTTACCGTCAGCTGCTCTTTACCGTCAGCTGCTGTTTACCGTTAGCTGCTCTTTACCGTCAGCTGCTGTTTACTGTTAGCTGCCGTTTACTGTTAGCTGCCGTTTACTGTTAGCTGCCGTTTACTGTTAGCTGCCGTTTACTGTTAGCTGCCGTTTACTGTTAGCTGCTCTTTACCGTTAGCTGCTGTTTACTGTTAGCTGCCGTTTACCGTTAGCTGCCGTTTACCGTTAGCTGCCGTTTACCGTTAGCTGCTGTTTACCGTTAGCTGCACTCAGACGTCCTTGTGTCATATTTCTGCCTAAACATCAAAGAGCACAATGGAACCAGTCAGAGATCGTTCTGTGCTCTTTGCCAATTTAACTGAGGTTTACAGCCAAAACTGTCTCAGTCAAAATAAATGGAAACTCAATGTTGTGATTGACAGTTCTTACAAGTCCGAGGTGTGTGTGTGTGTGTGTGTCAGTCAGTTTGGATCCTTGCCTCTCTTTTTCCCCACAGCTGGTAGAAGCTTGGAGCTCAGCCACAGCAACATGCAGCTCTAAAATGTACATCCTCCTTTTCCAAATAAGAGTTGAATGCACAAAAGAAAAATGCCCCCCCCCCTCTCCAGCCTCGTGCTCTGTCACCAGGATTTGCTGCCGGTTTTTCTCTCGTGGCTCTGACACCCTCTCGCCTCAGTCAGCCGCTGTGATTACTGCAGAATGTAGGTTATTGTGGCGCGGGCTGGCGGCGTTAACAGGATTAGGAGTGGGAGCGTGCCGGGGGAGCACGAGGACGTCTAGACGAGTTGTGACTGCGCAGCGTGGCAGACGCAGTGACAGGTATTACTCCGTTTACCCAGCAATGATAGTTCAGATGTAATCATACACTTACCAGCTCAGCGGGAGTTCTCCTCTTTCTCTGCCACCCACTGAAGAGAGGTCAGAGGTCACGGTGACCCCTGAGGCAGAGCGCTTCGCTGGGGCAGGTGGTCGGTGCTGACAAATCAACGTCTTTGTTCTTTCTGCCTGTTGAAAGTGAAAGTGAAATGATATATTGTTACACGCTCCTCATTAAGAAAGTAACACTGAAGCTGTTTCAGTCTCAGTGATTGAAGCCGTTTCCAGTAATTAAATATCATCGTTATTATTCTCTCCTCTCGTTATGTATACACCTCAGTTTACCTGCATCATGTCTCCTGATAAGACTGCAGAGACTTTTCTGTCTCAGGAGGGAAATATTGTCTCAACTCAGATTTTATTGCAGAGTTTTGATAATTAAAGTTATTTATTTTTAGGACACGAGGAAACTGAGAAATTCAGATTTTTAAAGGTAAAAGAGGAACATGTATCTAATCCTTTGGACTGACCTGGTTTTCTGTATTAACTAGAGATAAAATCTGATCTTCATCTAAAACAATTATAATTTGCATCTTTACTGAACACACTCATTAAACACCCACAGTCTCTGGATTTAATGAGGCTGCTGCTTAAAGTCCCAAGAAGCTGCAGCTCCAGTCACATGTTGGTTCATGTTGATGAACCCAGCTGCTAAGCTGACACCAGATCTGATTTATAGATGTGTGTGTTTCTCCACTTGATATAAGCCATCAACAAAAGTTAAAGTCACCTCTGAATTTGAGTAAATCATTCATTAAGTGAGTGAATGATATATGATAAACAGTTTTACTCAATAACTTATATCACGCTCTCTGATTTATATTAAAACTCGATCCAGTAATTACTCAATAAGAATCATTAGCTTTGTACACGGCAGATGCTTCAGTGATGATGAGATCATATGAATGTTAATAAAGCTGCAGATATCACAGGTGTGATCGAGATGCTTCTTCCCTCCAGGTTAGAAAATCATCTTCACTGAAGATCGAATCACTTGGTCCTTCCTGTTTCCATCGCTCACACTCAACTTTCTTCTGCTCCGGAGGAGAATCCGGGCAGAAACCGACGCGGCGCCATCTACAGGCCTGACGAGCTAAAACAATGTAAACCAGCAACGAGACTGAAAAATATGAATCGATTCTTTTGGAATTTATGATTCGATTCTGAATCTGTAGAGACAGAATCATGATTCAAATGTGAGTGGATTGTTTGTCACACCTCTAATGCCTCTGTCCATCAACCACCACAGAACCATGACAGAATAACGAAGAGAACGAAGATGTGAGTGAAGGAGCTTTAAGAAATGTGAAGTCGTCCTCAGCTGGAGGAGACTCACCGTCAGTGATGCCTCGCTCTGAGTCCAGTGTTGGCAGTGATCATTGTGCTGAAGCTGCAGGGGAAACTGGCTCAGTTCAAAGACGTGTGTGTGCTCTGGAAGTCTGACAGATTAGACCTGCTGGGCAACACACACACACACACACACACACACACACACACACACACACACACACACACGAGGAGGAGATTACACAGCATATTTCACATTTAAAAAAATCCCCACTCCATATTACAGAATATGAAAATCCTTGTGTGCCCTTGAAAGTCTTTGAGGTATTAATAGCCTCCGGTCTATCAGGACCAGACAGCAGTGAATCCACCAGGGAACATTTCTGACTCTTATTCTGGAAGACGGACGGTTAATTACAGCGACTGAAACTAACAACATGCAAATGTGAAACTTGATGAGTTTCTTATCGTTCTGGAAACTTGTTGAGATATAAATAGAGTCAGAGTCTGAGTGTGTATTCATTTCTCAGTGAAGGGAGAGTAAGACCAACCTGGGTTGTGTTAGAAGATCATCACGGACAAATTAACTATTAATTACTAACCAATGTACACACACAAGTACATGCACACACAAGTACATGCACACACAACAACACGCACACACAAGTACATGCACACACAACAACACGCACACACAACAACTCACACACACAAGTACATGCACACACAACAACTCGCACACACAACAACACGCACACACAAGTACATTCACACACAACAACACGCACACACAACAACTCGCACACACAAGTACATTCACACACAACAACACGCACACACAACAACTCACACACACAAGTACGTGCACACACAACAACACGCACACACAACAACTCGCACACACAAGTACGTGCACACACAACAACACGCACACACAACAACTCGCACACACAAGTACATGCACACACAACAACACGCACACACAAGTACATTCACACACAACAACACGCACACACAACAACTCGCACACACAAGTACGTGCACATACACAGTGTTGATTTACTTTACAGTTGCTCTCATACCTGAGTTAAAAGGCTGAGAGTTAATGAGTCTAATTAGCAAAATTAGAATCAGCTTTTTCCATTTCTGCCCGGATACTGCGTTAGTGGCGCCTGCTGAGACACTGGTCGCTATGGCGACTGTGGCCACCAGGGGGAGGAGGGAAATACACACACACCCCTCTTTAACCCTCAGCAAACAGCAGCTTTTAAGATGAAACTTTTCATCGAAAATCAAATCACAGAAGGAAAACTACAAGTCCTATTGAAAACATCTGTTCACTACAGGCGTCCTAACACTTCAATAAAGACAATGATATCTTATATGTGTCTTTACTGATAACTGTTGAGGTTTTATCACAGTTCAAAAACTCCCCTCAACTCTGTTTTTGGTGAAAGCTTCAGAGCTCAGTTTAACATGGGCGTCTATGGGAGCTTTGGACAGCCCTCTCTGCACTGGGGGGGGGGGGTCATCAGAATGAGACCAACACTGGGTGATAGAGGACACATTTCTCTATGTTCTTATATAGAAATCATCTATGAATGTCGTTATCATCTTAGATTGTAACAAACAAAGATGCAAATATTTCCAGGAATAACATTTGAATGAAATGCTGCGCGGCCGTCATGAATCTGTCAAACTCACATTAAACATCTGTAAATATAAAACACAAACAATAAGCACAAGTGTTCAGTCAGCACAGTGACGACCATCGGTGTGTCAGACTCTAAACATATTTCTTTTGATTGACACTTTGAAAGGCGAGCAGCAGATTATATCACAGACCTTGAGAGCTGAAGAATCCCCCAGTCTGCCCTTGAAAACTCCTGGATCATAAATAGCTCTGCCTGTCGAATCAAATAAAGATCTGATAGAAAATCAACTGGGGCTGATCCCTTTTGTTCCTGCTACTTTAATCAAGTCCACAAAATGATTTGACATGGCTTATTAAATAAACACATAAATAAATATTCGATATTTTGATCCGATTTTAAAGTGTTTTAATTCATTAACGAGAGGCTGATAGGATTTTACGCTCAGGATGTAACTGGTTCACGTCTACCTTGATTTTGATTCTGAGCAACTGGTCAGATTAATGAGGCTGAGTAGGAGGCTAATAGACAGAGTGTTGAGTGACAGCGAGGAGGGAGTGCTGTGCCACTTAGAGCTATTTATAATGGATCAGAGGCTGGACAGACTATAAACACTAAATGAAAGTGACTGACAGACAGTTACTACAGCACCCCATGGGGCTCTGACATCAGACAGAGAGGATGATGGGAGGGGAGAGAGAGAGCAGGAAGAGACCAGGAAAAGAGAAAAATTAAGAAGCACTTTTTTAAAATACACACTTAATATTTCAAACAAACAAAATACGAAAACTATAGAAAAATATGTAAAGATGCTAACAGCGCTAATGGTTCTGACCCGTCTGCCAGTCTCTGGTTCTGGTCTCAGACTCCTCCTCTGAGTCTGGGTCTGACTGAGTCTCTCTGATGTTTCCTCCTCTCACCATCTTGATGCTCTTTCACCTGTCCACCTGGAGCCAGCAGGTGGTGGGCGGGGCTCCAGGCCTGATCCAGGAAGTGAGAGGAGATGAAAACCATGTTAAACTAAATATGAATCACAGCAAAGGATTTTTACAGAGTTTAAAACACGTCTGGAGATGAACTTTAAGGAGGTGAAGACACAAGAAACAATGGTGGAGGTGAAGGAGGTGAAGAGAGGAGGGAAAAGGATTACAATAAGAGATGAAGCACAGAGGCGTTAATAACAAACACTGATTTTAAATTAGTCAGAACTATGAAATTACATTAGTCATTTCCTACCCATCTATTCTATTCCATTCTATTACCCATAATGCTTTTCAATGAGTATATTTCTGTTTTGCCTTTCAGCTGTTGATCGTGCTCACAGGAGAAGAGCTGATTGTTTTTACTTTTCATCTGATTTCAGGTTTATCTTCTCCAACAGGAGGAGAGCGTCCTCCCTGCCTCTTCTCTAAATAATAACCTGTGTGATTTCTGCATGTCAGTGTAAAGTGGAGCCACTGACTCTAAAGCCCGGGGACCAAACCGGCCTCTCAGGTAGCTGAAATATTTCCTGCCTTTCAGTATCAGTTGCAGCTTCCACTAGAAATATCCAGATGAGATGTCATACAATCTGTCAGCTGTGTAAACCTGAAAATCACACCACCAGAGGATTCTGGGTATATTTTAGGAACCTTGTTTAATGGCGTGTGGATGGAGTCGGTCAGCTACCTGCAGAATAAATTTGTGTCTTTATTTAAACTTGAAAACCATAAATACAATTAATGAATAATGTAATGACAGGAATGTATTCCCTTAAAGGAAACATGAATGTCACACGTGCAAAAATCACATGAGATCACAAGGTTTTTTTTTTTTTTTTTTTAAAGTTCAACAAATGTATTGTAAATAAATATTGATCAAAATAATTGGATATGATTTTTGCCATAATCAAGCAGCACTAGTAGACAACAGCAGCATCAAGGAATATGGTGTTTATAGATTGTGAACTTTCACCTCTCTCTCTCTCAATGAGAGCAGCGTGAACAGTAACCTCCATAAATAATAAAAACACAAATCTTATGGCAGGATTTCTTGTGTGATATTGACAATAACCTAAAAACTCTGACTTCAGACCTCAGTGAGTTTCATGATCCAGTGTGCAGCTGTAATACCTCTCACTGTGGAGGCAGGAATGAGGAGACCTAATACAAAGAGAAAATCTTATTCCCAGTTTAGCTGAGGTAATGTGGGTCAGGAACAGCTGGATCCTGCTGCTGATCCACTCTGCTGCCGTCTGCTCTACACTCCATTAATAGCCGCGTTCATGCACACGTGAACTGAATCTCTAATATTGTTCTCCACACGGGAAAATAAAGCAGCTTCCTCTGACTGTTTTGACAGGCTTGAAATGACCAGATGTTTCCCTCCGTGTCCTGCTGACTGAATCTGAAACCAGGCTCCCATGGAAACTGTTACACGGCGAATTAAACAAATCAGCTGTTTTTAAATAACACTGGTTCAAGTTTCTTCAGCTGAGAGTGATGAGTGTTGTTGGTCTGAGTTTACAGATGTGCCACATTAAATCAGAGGAGGTGGAGAACAGGATTTCATCTGCATTTTAAAACCACTCAGCTCGGGGGGAGAGCGACCACATTTACACAATTTCCTGTATGTCACGCACAATATCTGAAACGCCGTGAATTGGATTTTCACAAGCCCTCAGAGAATTATTCATTTCATCACTCAGCTGTGATATTTTCTGGCGTTTCCTGGGAGGAACGTTATAATGTTTGTTTGCATGCTGGATTTTCTGGGAACGACCTCACATCTCTAAAGCTGCAAACACCAAACAGCAGCTCACTGAAGGCTGGGCAGGAAAATCTGACGTCCAGAGCTGCAGCAACAACCACAGCTCAGAGACAGAAGAGACAGAAGATACAGAGGAGACAGAGGAGACAAGAGAGATAGAAGAGACAGAAGGGACAGAAGAGACACAAGAGGGATAGAAGAGACAGAAGAGATAAAAGAGACAGAAGAGACAGAGGAGACAAGAGAGATAGAAGAGACAGAAGAGACAGAGGAGACAGAAGAGACAAGAGAGATATAAAAGACAGAGGAGACAAGAGAGATAGAAGAGACAAGAGAGACAAGAGAGATAGAAGAGATAAAAGAGACAGAAGAGACAGAGGAGACAGAAGAGACAAGAGAGATATAAAAGACAGACGAGACAAGAGAGATAGAAGAGACAAGAGAGACAAGAGAGATAGAAGAGACAGAAGAGACAGAAGAGACAAGAGAGACAGAAGAGTTAGAAGAGAAAAAAGAGATAAAAGAGACAGAGGAGACAGAAGAGACAAGAGAGATAGAAGAGACAGAAGAGATAAAAGAGATAGAAGAGACAAGAGAGATAGAAGAGACAGAAGAGATAAAAGAGAGAGAAGAGACAGAGGAGACAGAAGAGATAAAAGAGATAAAAGAGATAGAAGAGATAGGAGAGATAGAAGAGACAGAAGAGATAAAAGAGAGAGAAGAGACAGAGGAGACAGAAGAGATAAAAGAGATAAAAGAGATAGAAGAGATAGGAGAGATAGAAGAGATAGGAGAGATAGAAGAGACAGAGGAGACAGAAGAGACAGAAGAGACAGAAGAGATAAAAGAGATAGAAGAGATAGAAGAGACAGAAGAGACAGAAGAGATAAAAGAGATAGAAGAGACAGAAGAGATAAAAGAGATAGAAGAGATAGAAGAGACAGAAGAGACAGAAGAGATAAAAGAGAGAAGAGATAAAGGAGAGAGCAGAGATAGAAGAGATAGAAGAGACAGAAGAGATAGAAGAGATAGAAGAGATAGAAGAGACAGAAGAGATAGAAGAGACAGAAGAGATAAAAGAGAGAAGAGATAAAGGAGAGAGCAGAGATAGAAGAGATAGAAGAGACAGAAGAGATAAAAGAGATAGAAGAGACAGAAGAGATAAAAGAGATAGAAGAGATAGAAGAGACAGAAGAGACAGAAGAGATAAAAGAGATAGAAGAGACAGAAGAGATAAAAGAGAGAGAAGAGACAGAAGAGACAGAAGATAAAAAGAGATAAAAGAGATAGAAGAGATAGGAGAGATAGAAGAGACAGAAGAGATAAAAGAGAGAAGAGACAGATGAGACAGAAGAGATAAAAGAGATAAAAGAGATAGAAGAGATAGGAGAGATAGAAGAGATAGAGAGATAGAAGAGACAGAGGAGACAGAAGAGACAGAAGAGACAGAAGATAAAAAGAGATAGAAGAGATAGAAGAGAGACAGAAGAGACAGAAGAGATAAAAGAGATAGAAGAGACAGAAGATAAAAAGAGATAGAAGAGATAGAAGAGACAGAAGAGACAGAAGAGATAAAAGAGAAGAGATAAGGAGAGAGCAGAGATAGAAGAGATAGAAGAGATAGAGAGATAGAAGAGATAGAGAGATAGAAGAACAGAAGAGATAGAAGAACAGAAGAGATAAAAGAGAGAAGAGATAAAAGAGAGAGCAGAGATAGAAGAGATAGAAAGACAGAAGAGACAGAAGAGATAAAAGAGATAGAAGAGATAGAAGAGACAGAAGAGACAGAAGAGATAAAAGAGATAGAAGAGACAGAAGAGATAAAAGAGATAGAAGAGATAGAAGAGACAGAAGAGACAGAAGAGATAAAAGAGAGAAGAGATAAAAGAGAGAGCAGAGATAGAAGAGATAGAAGAGACAGAAGAGATAGAAGAGATAGAAGAGATAGAAGAGACAGAAGAGATAGAAGAGACAGAAGAGATAAAAGAGAGAAGAGATAAAGGAGAGAGCAGAGATAGAAGAGATAGAGAGACAGAAGAGATAAAAGAGATAGAAGAGACAGAAGAGATAGAAGAGATAGAAGAGACAGAAGAGATAAAAGAGATAGAAGAGACAGAAGAGACAGAAGAGATAGGAGAGATAGAAGAGATAGAAGAGATAGAAGAGACAGAAGAGATAGAAGAGACAGAAGAGATAAAAGAGAGAAGAGATAAAGGAGAGAGCAGAGATAGAAGAGATAGAAGAGACAGAAGAGATAAAAGAGATAGAAGAGACAGAAGAGATAAAAGAGATAGAAGAGATAGAAGAGACAGAAGAGACAGAAGAGATAAAAGAGATAGAAGAGACAGAAGAGATAGAAGAGATAGAAGAGATACATCTGTTGCTGGAGGGATGACACACGTTTACTGTTGCTGAGATGATTTTTAAAGGTGACAGTCTGTTCTGTGTTACACAGTTCTATAGCTGGTCACCTCCCTAATGAAAAAAGCAAATGTGAAATTAAATTTTATATTTAATAAATATATTACCCGGAGGTTTCACATGAGGATTTACACATTACTGCATGAAAATGTTCCAAAACCACATTTCCCATGAGTCAGCACATTTCACATTAACAAGTATTCACATGTTAAATTTCATGTTAAAATTCATGTAGTTTTTCTGTAAGAACTAACACCAAACCTGTTTTAGTGGATCTGTTACTGTGCCAGGTGTGTGTGTGTGTGTGTGTGTGTGTGTGTGTGTGTGTGCTTGGCCAGTGGACCGGCCTCTGTGTATTGAGGGATCAATAACCGGCTGACTCCTTGTAGGAAGTCTCTTGCTGCCTCAAGCCTCCAGGCGGAGGCCCGCATGCTTTCTGTCAGTGTGGGTTTCCATGGGAACAGTCAGTGAAAGTGTGTGTGTCCATCTGTCTCTGTATGTGTGTGTGTGTGTGTGTGTGTGTGTGTGTGTGTGTGTGTGTGTGTGTAAGAGAAGAAAACCTGAACACAGGGGTTGAAGGAGATGATAAAAGTACAGAAAGAAAGAGTTCAAACACAAACACACACACACACACACACACACACACACACACACACACCATAAAGACAAAGCCAGGACTACAGACAGAGACTGTTTACAGATGAGGTCGTCTTGGGTCCTCATTACTTTTCCCCTCTCGTCTAACACTTCGCTCTAAGTGCCCGCTGCCATCGGCCCTTTGCCTCTCTGTTGATCCATCCCACAGGGGGGGGGTCATGGAGGGGGTTGGTTGTAGATGTGGTGGGGCAGGCCACAGGCTGTGTATGACCCCCCCCACCCAAAAACCCGGGGAGATCCGGAGCAGCAGACCAGCAGGTGGCCATCGGCCTGCTGCTCATCTGTCCAGTCTGGTAGTGATGCAGCAGTGATGCATATTCAACACGGGGCAGGGGTGATGGAGGTGGGACAGTGTGTGTGTGTGTGTGTGTGTGTGTGTGTGTGTGTGTGTGTCTGTGTGTTGGAGAGAGAGGGGCAGGCATCTCCTGCCATTCACACAGACAGGCAGTGACAGAAGAGCCACTTGCAGGAAACCCCCCCCCCCCCCACACCCCCCCCCCCCCCACACACACACACACCCCCACACCCCCCCCCCCCCCACACACACACACACACACACACACACACACACACACACACACACACACAGAGAACATGGCATATGGCGGCAGCTGCCCGGCACGTGTCCTGATTGTGTGAATTAGAGGCCGGGTGTTGCGCGCATGAATAATGAGCCTCTCCTCACTCGGGGCCGCCCCCCCCTCCCTGGATGAAAAGATGAAAAGGATGATGGGAAGGAAAGAGGTGAAACTCTCCTGCAGAGCTGCTTCTCCTCCTGTGATTCTAACTGTTGAGTTAACAGCTGGACACTGATTTCATCATTAAACTCTTCTTCTCCTCCTTGTTTCCTGTCGCTCCGTCTCCTTCACGTTCACTTTATTTTTGATTCTCTGGTTCCTGCTCAGTTTCAACCTGTTTTCAAACCTCAGTCACATGAGGGAACGTCTCCTCTCACCTCTTCAGACAGAGGTCATGTGACCAGTGTTACTCCCTGAAGTTACAACTGTCTGAGCATGAAAATTACTCAAGGTTTACTTCCTGGATTTTTCAGGAGATTTCAACTGCAGCCCAGGCTCTTCACCAGTGGGTGGAGTTTAGGTCTAATCGATGACGTCAACACCGATATTCGAGGTGCACGAGGTGAGCCACGGAGGCGTCCCACCTGTCTGTTAATGAGGCTGTTTCTTCAGTTCATTTAATGCAGATTTTCATTTTCTCCGTCATGTTTCTTATGAAGGAAGAAAAATGACACAAGTATAAATAAATAAATCAAAAAAATATATAAATGTAAAAATACAGAAGTAGCATTTTTATTACCAAAATGTTTTAATTAATTAATAATTGATTTCAGCATGTATTGATTTACCTTCTCGAGTATGATGTGGGTCATGTGTGTATTTAAGCAGCTTATAATATATTAAATTATGTGATGATAATAAATGTCAACAGGCTTCAGTCTGAACACACCTCCTCTGTTCTGTCTCTATTTCAACCTTTTCCTTTCCTCCCTTCCTCTCCTCGTCTCTTCGTTTCATCAGCCTCTCACTGTATTTCATGCACGCCGTCTTTGTTCCTGTTGCCCCCCCCCCCCCCTTATTACCTCTGGCGTCCAATTGGCCGACATCATAGCAGCTCCAACCAAAGACGACGTCATTAATTATTTGGGTAGAGATTATGTGGTTAAGCTTCTGTGTGTGTGTGTGTGTGTGTGTGTGTGTGTGTGTGTGTGTGTGTGTGTGTGTGTGTGTGTGTGTGTGTGTGTGTGTGTGTTATATCTGGTGGCCACATTATTAGATTCAGATGAGAGCATGGGCAATTGGTTGAATTTCTTTTTTTGACCTACTGTTGTTCAGCTGACGCAACGTAAACAAACACAAGAGCAACAAACAAACAATAATAAAACCACATCCATCATAGTAATAATAATAATAATAATAATAATAATAATAATAATAATATCCCTCCAGCTGTGAAGAGGCAACAAGGAAACGGGACAAATAAAGAAAGTAAATGTCACAGATCTCAAACACCTCCGGCAGAACAGAGCAGGACGGTGAATCACTCTCATGTTGTCACTGTTTTATTCAGGTCACAGAGTTTTACAAGAACAACGAGGGAAAACAGTGAAAATGAAAATAAAACTGCAATAAAGAAAACGAAATAAAAATAAACAGATAGAGGTGAAGAGAGCCAGGAAGTGAAGTCGACACAGACGAACACGACGGACCAGATAAACAAATGTGTTTCAGGATACTGTCAGTTAGAGCCAGAGCCAGATTGTGATTCCTCATACTCTGTGTGTGTGTGTGTGTGTGTGTGTGTGTTGTGTGTGTGTGTGTGTGTGAAGGCAGAGCAGGGCAGAGTGGTTTATAGGCCAGCTGTGTGTAGTCTTTTAGTCAGTCAGTGACCTAAATCACAGAATAAATAGAGTGAGGGAGAATGAGGAGGGAAAAGAGAGAGTGCATGAAGGGTTTATAGATGGAGGGAAGACAAACGAAGAAGTTCAGGAGTGGGGGACAAAAAAGACATAAAGAAAGAATTTGAAAAAAGGGAAAGGATGTTGACAGAGACGGGGGGGGGGCATGTATAAAGCTGAAATTATGCAGCGCTGATATAAATATCCGTGTTTGCTATTCGTTGTTTGTCTGCTTTACATTTACACACACAAACACACACACACACACACACACACACACACACACACACACACACACACACACACACACACACACACACACACACACACACACACACACACACAGCTCGGCTGTCGACTCACACAGAGTTAATCATCTGGATCTGGAGAGTGAAGTGTCCTCGACACTAAACGCTGCTTTAAGAATTTATCACTCTGCTGCAAATTAAAGAAGAAATTAATCTTTTTAAATAATTAAAGTGCAGAAACAGTTCGAGCTCATTCCCCAGAGAGAGAACATCGTACACACATCAGGCTGTAAATATTGTCCTGGTCAAATTATTACACTTGCTTCAGAGCCGAGGAGACACTGAGGGGGATCAGAAACA
The DNA here is from genome assembly GCF_021018895.1 of Seriola aureovittata. Lineage (NCBI taxonomy): Eukaryota > Metazoa > Chordata > Actinopteri > Carangiformes > Carangidae > Seriola > Seriola aureovittata. Next base: position 28,831,631 of record NC_079372.1, read on the forward strand.
AGGGCAGAACCATTAGCATCACATCTGCTCACTGCCCCCCACCCCAACCCCACCCCCACCCCCACCCCCACCCCCCCACCTCAGAACCACAGCTCAGGACCACAGCTCAGAACCACACCTCAGGACCACAGTTCAGGACCACAGCTCAGGACCACAGCTCAGAACCACACCTCAGGACCACAGCTCAGGACCACAGCTCAGGACCACAGCTCAGGACCACACCTCAGGACCACAGCTCAGAACCACAGCTCAGGACCACAGCTCAGAACCACAGTTCAGGACCACAGCTCAGAACCACACCTCAGAACCACAGCTCAGAACCACAGCTCAGGACCACAGCTCAGGACCACAGCTCAGGACCACAGCTCAGAACCACAGCTCAGAACCACAGCTCAGGACCACAGCTCAGAACCACACCTCAGGACCACAGCTCAGAACCAGCTTGGCACACGCCGGACTCGACCTCGGGCTGCGGTGGTTTGGACGAAGACTTCATGGTACGAACTCTACAGAAAGATCAGATCAACGGGCTCCAACGTCTCCTGCAGCTGAAACACATTGCTGTTTGAAGTCTTGAGTTATGGCTAAAGAGTCACTGTGACCTTTGACCTTTAACCACCAAAATCTAATCAGTTCATCATCCAGTCCGAGTGAATGATTGTGACAAATCTGAAGAAGTTCCTCGGAGCTGTTCCTGAGATAAAAGGCTCATGAGAAAGAGAGGAATAAACGTGTCACATGATCAGCTCGTCCTTTCAGGGTTAAAATGGAAAGTCAGCAGTTGGAGAACAGAGGCGGGGACCAGCTGGGACTCACGTGGTCACGTCAGAAGAGTTTCCTCTGAGACTCTGATGTCTGAGCAGCTGCCAGGTGACTCTGTGTTACTGTATAGAAATATAGGAGCTGCTTCATCAGCAAAAACTGGTTCAGACTCTGGCTCTGCTGCAAACGCTGGCGTTCCTCTACAGACTTTCTTCTTCTTCTACAGGGTTTTTCTTGGAGGGATAACTGGTGCATCACTCACTGATGACCAACAGTCCATCAGCTCCGCCACTTTCCTTTTTTATACGTCTTCAGTTATGTTGAAATATTCCTGTTCACCTGTTAAAAATTAAAGTTTCACAGGCAACAATCACATTAACCATGCCCCCTGCTGCTAGGCCCCGCCCCCTGCTGCGGGATCACACACCATCTGAATGTTTAAAAGTGTAAATGTGTTTTATATATTCACATATTTACATGGAAATGTGTTTCGGTCCTCGTTCACAACAAAACTCTTCCGTTCAGATACAAAAACACATTCGAACGTACAAACAGCCGCGTGGCTCACCTGGGAGAGTGCGGACCACCGTGGGTTCACATAACTTTCAAAATAAAAGAAAATACAAAACAAGAACAGAAACTAGAGTCAGTTCCTCCTCCACTCAGAGTAGCTCCAGGTCACTTCCTGTTTATCCAGAGTCTTAGAAAATAGTAAATATGAACCATTTGTGTGAAGTCTTGAGTAACGGCCAGTGACCTTTGACCTTTGATCACCAAATTCTACTCAGGTCGGCCTCGAGTCCTGGTGAATGTTTGTGTTACTGACACATCGTGTCCACGAGAACAAGACGCACAACCTGAAAACAAGATGGCTGCCGCTCCAACCGTCGTGGAATAAAAAGAGTTAAAAAAATAATAATAATGAAATAAAACAATATTATCCAATAATAAGAACCATTGAATGCAGCAGCAGGAATTACACTCAGCTTACACGGGGGGGGGGCAGATATATACTGAGACTCACTTTCATGTCACATCAGAAACCAACGATTACTTTCTGTTTTCATAACGATGGTACGTCTCTAATCTGATATCTGGACACAGTGTGTTTGTAATCGTCCTGCTCTGTCTGCAGAGGGTGAAATCAGACGCGAGGAGTCGTGTCACGCCACAACAAACGGGGGGGAGACTGTTCCGAAGCCACATGACATTTTCCATGAAACCGGTTCCAATCTACGACACAGTGAGTGTGTGGCAGGCGTCACATCCCACCGAGCCAGCGGGACGTTCAGGAACCCAGATTGGTTGTAAATTAGTTACACATGGTTACAGGGACAGAGCGACAACACTCCACAAACAAACCTTTACTGCAATTATGTTCCTGACAGTGACGCAGTGAGACGATCTGCACAGCTCTGAGAACACAGAGAACATCTGCAGACACACACACTGTAGCAGCACATCTGCATAACAATGCATGTGCATGTAATTATCTTATAGAAAACGCACGTCGGGAGAAATAGCTAAAAATAAAGAAGAGATACGAAGATAAAACGCAGCAGCTGGGACACATCTGTGATCCATCAGAGAGAAAACTGAACCCAACATTTCATTTCATGTGAATTAGTGATGTTATGTCGATGATGTCATGATGTTGTGAATGAACGCCGCTCTATAAATAACCCCGGTTCCCCTGTCACTTCGTCTCCTGCGTCAAAGTCACATTACTGAGATATTTTCAAATCATTTCATTTCCAGGATCCAGATCCATAAACTCTGTAGATCCATGACTAAAACTATGACACACAAAGCCAGGAACATTCAGACGCTCCTCACATGGCTCCTCTTTATGAATCTCACTCACATGTGAACGAGCCTCATTTCCACTCCCACAATGATCCATAAATGATCCATAAATAAATGAAGACTCTCCCTTAATCAATCAGTGTGTATGAAAACACTTTCCACCAGCAGTGATCAGACGACGAGAAGAAAGAGACAGAAGAACAATTTCACATGATTGTGAAACTGAGGTTTTTACAAATGGGAGATAAAAACCTGCATCAGGCGCCTAAACGAGCTCCTCTGATTGGCAAAAAGTTTTCCAATCTCTGAGCAGTGTCCGCCCCCCCGACTCCACACATCCTTAAATCACTGTCACTCCACATTTCACACAGACGTGAGAACGAGCAGAACTCTGAGTGATCTGTGTTTGTTCCCCCAAAACATCGGAGGTGAGAGAAGGTGTTTTAAACACTGCAGCACCTGGAGCAAACACAAAGCTCCTGAGTCTCTGAACGTCAGATCTGAAACACAGGATGAAGAGTGAAGGTTCAGGAACAGAAGGTTCAGCTGAGAGAAAAAGATCTGCAGGTCTGTGACCTCAAACTTACTGAAAACATGACTAACTAACTAACTCCACTGTCACAGCTGCTCAGTTGATTTGCACCAGAAAGACCTTGATGTTTCACTGAGTCTGAACGAGGCTCCAACACTGAGATCAGCTGATATTAAAAGTTTAGTTTACACAATAACTCATAATAAATAATATCAAACACAAACATTATTTCTGTTTTTGAAATATAAAATTATTTCTGTGTAAACAACAGAAGTTATAATGATGAAAAAGAATGAAGCTCCGTGAAGTTTATTTTATTTCATGTTAAATAAAGGAGTCAGGTGACTCTGTTTATAAATACTGATTCATTATCATTCAAATCTTTTTACTGAGAAAAAACAAAGAACATACAGAACATACGCAGTACTTCAGAACAACTCATAATTAAAAATCATTATATATATAATTAATAATAATATTTTTTAAAGGGGGGGGTGCTTCTGCTGCTTGGATCCACATTCATGTTCAAAGTAAAGAAGAAATGGCTGCTGGCTCCAGCTTCAGATAAACTAACTCTCTCTAGTCATCGGGAGCGTGTTGGAGGTTTCTCAGACTCCCACTGAAGCAACATTAGCCTCCGTATAAACACCAATAAATACCAATAAACACCAATAAACACCAATAAACACCAATAAACACCAATAAACACCAATAAATACCAATAAATACCAATAAACACCAATAAACACCAATAAATACCAATAAACACCAATAAACACCAATAAACACCAATAAACACCAATAAATACCAATAAACACCAATAAATACCAATAAATACCAATAAATACCAATAAACACCAATAAACACCAATAAATACCAATAAACACCAATAAACACCAATAAATACCAATAAACACCAATAAACACCAATAAACACCAATAAACACCAATAAATACCAATAAACACCAATAAACACCAATAAACACCAATAAATACCAATAAATACCAATAAACACCAATAAACACCAGCTTGTGAGCAGGAGGTGAGGTAGACATGGTTTTTGTGTGTAGCAGCATTTATGAATCTGGACCCTGATCCTCGGTCCACATGAAGCCTCCGTCTGTGACCAGGACGCCGGCGGCTTTGTGTTTGTGTGGAGCAGCAGTTCTGTTTCACACATCACGTTTGGATCAGTGCGTCGTTTCCCGCCTCTGTCTTATATAATCTGGATTTCATTGAACATTGCTTCACATGCCTCCTGCTGCTGCACACAGCCGTAATAAAGAGACACTCAGCGGATCAGACAACCAAACTGGTAATCAACCTCTAAAACAAATCTGTAATCTGACTCTAAGCACCACTCATCACTGGATCCCATTCAGCTTGTGTTTCGGTCTGGACCCGAGTCAAGCTGCATTCATATTCAGATCAGCGAAGCTTTGTGCGGCTCCATCACCCAGTCTGTGTTTGGCAGCGGGCGACTCGTCTGCAGCCAGAGCTCAGATGGAAATCAAACCAAATTGGATCAATATTGAATCCAGGAGGGAGAGAGCTGTGTCTGATTCCAGCACAGTGTTGGGAAGTTGGGTTTCTGATTACCTGCAACAGGATTACAATAATGCACAGAGAGAGAGGAAGGCACCTGCACTTCAACAATCTGACTTCAGCCACTGAAACAGTGGGTGGTAATCAGACTGCACTGGATCAGCGTTTAATCCAACTGGATGACCGAGTCCTTTAACTGGACAGAATTAGGAAGTGACTCATTTGGTGTAATAGGATTACAGGATTACTGGAAATCTGGTCACAAAAAATACTATGATAAATTTTCTAAAGAAGACTGAAAGCCCGGAGCCGCTGCACGAGGCGGCGACGCTCAGGACAGAAGCTGAAACTGTGTTTGGATGAAGAATGAAGAGACGTTTTCACTCATTCTGCGTCTACGTCTTGTTTCCAATATTAAATCAGCTCGTAGATAATTTTAAACATTATTATCAGTACTGGTTGTTTTACTGTGCAGTAATTTATCGACACGTCTCCTGTCTGTTTGCTGTTTTACGGCGCAGGACTTTTCCATGGACACGTGGATGAAGCTAACAGTTAGCTGCCCTGGGACTGAGCTAACTTTAACCAGTTATCTGTTAACTATCAAACACAGACGAGATCATCACAAACATCCTTTTTTAGTGTTATTTACTTAAAGCAAATATTTAATTACTTGTGTACTAAATGATTTATCTTTATTTCTTTCATTTGTTCAGCTTGGATAATGTTTCAATCCGAGGACAATCATTATTCTGTCACATCATGATTTTACAACTGTCAATTTACACCAATATAATGTAAATCTTTTCTATTGTGACTAAGACGTATGACCTTTCACTGTATGTATGATTTTCTTTGGCTCAACAAAACACATTTGAGACGAATGTCCGAGACGTGCTACATGGGCGCCATTTCCCAGAATACACTTTACAGCACGCCATTCCTCTACTCTCTATCCCTGCGCTTCCTCTCTCTCTTCACTGTCCTAACAAAAAGAACTGTTCTCTCTCTCCAGGACACACCTGAAGCAGGAGCCTCTGCTTTCAGGGCTGTTTCAGAGGCTTAGTCCCTGGTCCGAGCTGAACGTTGTCAGGCTCAGCTGTCAGGCTCAGCTGTCCTGAAGTTCGACTGGAAGTCTCCGTCCTTATTAGAGCTGGACGTCTGCTCCACTCTCCTGAATCCACTTGATTCACAGAGTTCAGAGTGGATTCATGTGGATCCAGATACATCAGGTAAATATCAGTCTCGTGTGAACGGCGCGTTACAGGCCACAAATTGTCAGCACTTTTCTTGGTTATAAGAAAGAACGTCATCATTATCCACATTTAAAATAATAAAAGCAGTTAGCAGCAGCTGCTTCAACATCCAGTCCAGTCTTCACTCTGAGCGCAGACAGAGGAAACTGAGACTCATTAATTCACCTGACGTCTGCAGACAGCTGCTTCGTGTGAGAGCTCCTGACTGAATAAAGGAGAATCCACACACACACACACACACACACACACACACACACACACACACACACACAACACACACACACACACACACACACACACGTTTACTGAGAAAAGGCACAAATATAAAGATCAATCTCAGGATTTTACATCATTCAAATAGAAATCAAGCGTGATTAAATGGAAAATCTATTTTTAACCAGCCTCAGCCATCACAGTAAACTCCAGCCAGATACAAGAATGTGAAAATTAAAAATAAATAAAATGTTATTGAATAATTGAAGATGGAGAAACCTGGTTCACGTCTGAGCTGCAGCAGCTTCTCTGAAAACTGTCTCTACAAACATGAACCGTTGTTTTACTGTGCGTCTTCCACTGTCGTATCTTCATCATGGATCACGTGTAAAACGTGTTTGTGCTGATGTGTTGTTCAGACACAGTCGCTCGTGTCCAGGAACAGAAGGAGAAGCTCGTCAGCTGTTCCGACGCAAAGGTGAAATATCAAAGAAGTGGTGTTGAAGTCTGAGCGCCTCAGATCTGATCAGCTCTCGCTCGATTGGAGGACGTCTCATCCACTCAGCAGCCAATGACACGCTGCCGTTCAACAAAGCACTAACAACCACTTTACACACCTGTGCTTCTCTGCTAATGTGAACACCCATTATAACACTTACAATACTCAACTATTACAGCAGACAATTTACACACATACTTCAGTCAGTCAGCTGACAGCCTGAATGAAGCCAGAGTAACTTCCTGTGGTGGAAACCGACGGTATGGAGATATAGATTGAACATAATCACCGAGTCGTTGAAGGAGATGTTTCACATTAGAGCAGAACGGAGGGAACGTCTCATCTTTTATTCTTTACAGGGATCTCCAGGCATCAAAGTGCATTTACATTTCCCCATTTACATTTCAGCCTCATAACAGAACGCAGCCACTTATCATAAGAGCTTCCTGCAGGAGTCTGCTGAGAGTCCAACGATGTTCGTCTTCTGGTAAAGTGTCAGACAGGTACAGGAAACAGCTTCCCTAATGATATGGACAGAGGCCTCGTTCACCGACTCTCATCACATGACGTGTGAGAGGAAATGATGCTCGCCACCTCAGGACCATAGTCGTTTCTCAGTTCAGAGGTCGCCAAGTCCAGACTCCTGAGGACAGGAGGAGGATTCACAGCTGGAACAGCAGCAGTTCTTCCTGATGTTACACTTCCACACACCTGTACCTGACTGAACCCTGACCGATTCATCTGAAGTCAAATCTCCACAATCTGATGTGAGACTGACGACGTCTCACAGGAACAGAGGAGAAGGCAGAGTGAGAGACGGCTTCATCCAGCAGGTCTAGTTCACAACGCTAACTCTACCTGAATGACACCTCATAATACTATTTATTTTCTCTTTAATTATTTATTTAATGTGAAACCCCTCGTTCGAGTCGCTCCTCCTGACACACGGAGCGGGAAACGTCCTCGGTGCGGATCACATGATTCATGACAGTCTGGCTGTCGTTGCTTTTTGTTTGCCTTTGCTTTTTTTCTCTGTTCATCATGTTTGTGCTTCGGGTTTTCGTGTTTGGATTCGACTATGACTCGTTATTTTCCCTCCATTCAGACACAAAGCATGCTGGGAGTCGACTGCAATTTTTGCTAGGTGTTTAAAAAAGGTGATTTGAGGCAGTGTGAGGAGACGCACAGCGTTTGATCATTTGTTGCTGCTGCTGGTTCTTTGGTGAGTCAACAACAACAACAACAACGTGAAGAGGTGAGAACACAAATCAATAAATGATTATTTTTCTCTGACCGAAGGATGAAAGAAAACGGACTGCTGGGAAGTGAAGGAGATCATGGAGAGACACCAGACACATTCATTATAGCTGAGAAACTAAAGTACAGTTGTACGTTGTTAAAGTTTTTCTTTAACCCTCTGAGGTCCACGGATGTTTCCATTAATGTCTTTGTGATATCACGGCGTAGTAATGTGGTTTAAACGCTGTTTGTTTCTCCTGCAGGATCGTATGTGAATCACAGCCTCTGAGATTTATTTAAAGTAGAGTGACAGACAACACTCAATGATGCAACTAGATTTTATTCTAGGCCTTTAATATATATTTAATTACTATTTCACTCACTGTTTCTATCAACACTTCATCCACATCAGTAAAGGTTTGTCTCCTCATTAAAAAAGATCTGAGACTGTTCTGATATAAACTCCTGGGTGTGATGTTAAAGGCAAGTGTCTTTTTAAAAGGTGAATTTAAGAAATAATGTAGAAATTGTGAAAAAGCTTCATATACAGTCGATGATTGAAGTGATGCTGGTTGTGATCCTCCAGCAGCTTCTGTCCCGTTAACAACTGCACAACAGGGTGGACGAGCAGAATCGTGCTGTGGCGTCTTCCTCCAGTAAAACCAGGAGAGTGAGTCATGTTCGTTATTAATGGCTGAGCAGATGGAAAAGTTCTTACAGCTGGATTCACACTGAAGTCCTGCTCCGTCCTCTGGTGTGAACAGATGTGTCTTCACTGTGTTCAGGTGTAATCACAGTCCGACAGGAAAATATGTCCAGGTCAAATATTCAACCCTGCTGCGCTGTCACAGGGGCTCATACAGAGAGAGAGAGAGAGAGAGAGAGAGAGAGAGAGAGAGAGAGAGAGAGAGACAGAGAGAGAGAGAGAGAGAGAGAGAGAGAGAGAGAGAGAGACAGAGAGAGAGACAGAGAGACAGAGAGAGAGAGAGAGAGAGAGAGGAGAGAGAGAGAGAGAGAGGAGAGAGAGAGACAGAGAGAGAGAGAGAGGAGAGAGAGAGAGACAGAGAGAGAGAGAGAGAGAGAGAGACGAGAGACAGAGAGAGAGAGAGAGAGGAGAGAGAGAGAGACAGAGAGTGTGTGTGTTGTGTGTGTGTGTGTGTGTGTGTGGTTCAGGTATTACTCATGTTGTGGGGACCTGTGGGGTTCAGTCTCACTCTCACCTCACAACATAAATCATTACCTTTGAAGGTGCAGACATGTTTTGAAGTTTAGGTTGGTGTTAGAGTGAGTCTCCAGGAGTGGAGTGCACGACTTTGTGATTTGAATTAACACCAGGGGCACCTCACCTGACTCAATCAGCAGCCGCAGGGTGGGGGTGAGCGCCACGTCTGTCCGATGCTGTAGGTGAGGGGAGAGCTCCTCCGTCAGCTCCGACAGGTGTCGTCTGCTGAAGAGAAAGTGAAAGCTCTCCGTCAGCTGACTGTCCGAAAAAACAAACAGGTGATTTATTCTGTGAACGAGACGCGCTGCCGAGGTTGTTTGATCAATATCTCTTCTGCTGTTATTACCATGGAAACTAGTCTGACTTTTCAACACCTGCTCCATACAAGACGTAAAAGTTACAGCCAGGTTCAACACACACAGATTTTACATATGCTGCTATCAGCATCCCTCCCTGCTGAACCATTTCTGTCCATTAAAAGAAAAGGATTCTCCATTTTTAAGAACTCTTTGTCATTTAAATTATTAATTAACAGTCTCTCGTTCCAGCTCCTCTGAGGATCTGCTGCTTCTCTGTGTGAGAGCAGGCGTCTGTTAACACGCAGGAATTATTCCAGTCAGGTTCAAGAGGAAGTCGTCGCTCACATCATCAGACAGAAGGAGGCAGCGTCTCGTCTCCCGCTGCTCCTGTGTGATGTCACTGAGACGTGAGGAAGTCCCGTCTCCACAGTCACGTGACGTCTCGCAGATCCCGTCACTGACGATGGTACGTCACCAGAACACGAGAGCTGCCGCTGACTGATGATGATGTCAGCTGCATTTATAATTTATTAACACAATCAAATAACGACTGAATTAAGTTTAATGTAAATTTCTCTCTGTCTCTTTCATCTAGTGAATAAAAACGGACTTTTACGCAGTGTGTTTCGCTCCATTCACACTGGGTTTATTTCTGTGGCCGTGAAGGAATCATAAGACGGTCCAATAAATCATTTACAAAACAATATCATTTTGGCGAAAAGATGTAAATGAATAAAAATTAATAAATTATAATAAAAAAAAAAATTTTGTAAATGTTTTAAATAAAAAAATCTTTAAAAACATTCAAAATGTTTAAAAACTGTTAAAGCCGATCGCTGTGAAGAGTCGATCACATGGTACACCTGTTTGCTATCAGTCTGATTTCATGCTAAAGCTGGAGAATCAAAGTTGACAGCTGGTGAGAAACAGGAAGAGTTGAAAGGAGAGAGAGTCAGAGACGGATGGTGAATCTCTCCTCATCAAACACAGAAGAGAAACTGATCTTTCAGTTCTGAATGTTCTATTGTTGTCATTGAATTAAAACTGCCTCTGTGTTGTTACAGGGTCGGATTTGAGCCTCCAACATTTTTGAGATTTTCAAGTGGGACATGAGTTGGAAGAAGGTGGGAACCACAATTACCTTCCCCGTCCTGTAACTTAAACCCTGTCCGGGGCCACGTCTCTGGGTTCTCTGATTATTTCTCCTCAGAGCTGCTCGTCCTCGTCCTTTTTTAAAATCCGCTCTGTGTGACGATTGACTGAGGACGCTGACAATGTTGGTGATAAACTGCACGTCTGTGTTACACGTCAACACCAACGAGAGCATAAACCATCAGGAAATCAAGACTGGAGCTGATGCAGTGTTGCAGTGTCAGCTACAGGGAGATACTGGCTCCATGTCTATTACACACCACATCCTGTAATTTAACAGTGGTTGAATCATCATTAGGAATGATGAGATAGTATTTCATTTCCCATCATCCTCCTGTCATGTTAATCCCGTCCACACCGAGCTCTGTAACGTGCAGCTCCGTGTCCGTAACTCTTCGTTAAAACGTTATAACTTTGGTAAATGGGACGTGGCCTCAGATGAGACGTCGTCAAGTGGGTGTTGGACTGAGTGAAATCAGTGTGTGTGTGTGTGTGTGTGTGTGTGTGTGTGTGACTGTATTGTATCCCACTGTTTCATGCCAGTATCAGAAACCTTCACACACACACACACACACACACACACACACACACACACACACACACACACACACACACACACACACACACACACACACACTGTGGAGAGCTTTCTGCTCAATGGGGGTTCATTACACACTCACACACAGCCTGGACTCCCTGCTGCTCCCTCCCAATCACTAATGCTGCATATGCACTTTGATAGGGAGTGTGTGTGTGTGCGTGTGTGTGCGTGTGTGTGTGTGCGTGTGTGTGTGTGTGTGTGTGTGCATGTGCGTGATCGCAGAAGAGATGGAGAAAATGAGCTTATTAGCATATGAGCGTGAGAGGTTGCATGTTTAAAACGATTGTGTGTGTGTGTGTGTGTGTGTGTGTGTGTGTGTGTGTGTGTGTGTGTGCATGTGTGTGTTTAGAGATGCAGCATGAATAGAGGACTTGAAGATGAGTTGGGACACTGACAGCTTTTGCAGCTTCCCAGTGAACTCCAGTAAAATTAGGTTAAATGCAGTTTCAAAGCTTAATGAGATTCCAGGCTAAAGACTCTTTCAACGTTAATACAGGAAGTTCTATCGGTTCAGAAGCAGAAAGATGGAAGAAAACTTCAATGGTCGTGTGTTATTAAGAGCTGCTGAGAACAAACTGCTCGGCTGGACGTGTTGGTGGAGGAATATTCTGCCTTTAATGAAGCACTGACATGAAAACCTCCCCCTGTGATCCAGTTACACAGGACGACATCACCAGACTGAAATGTTCACATTTGTTCATTTATTCTCAAGTGTTTTAATCTTTCACTCAAACTGACTTTGTTGTTTTGCTTCGACTCAGTCGTTGAACATTTCCCTGATTATCCTGAACTTTTTCATTTTAAAAGACTCAGACGAGAAACAGAAGTCTGTGTTTGTACCACAGACTGTAAATAAAGATGGAAGTCATCTCTGTGACATCACCCACAGGTTTCTGAAGCTCGGAGTGAGCTGCTCCACCGTCGCCATCTTGGCAGTGTCTGACTCCGCCCCACACTCGCTAATCCAACTAGAATCACCTGCTCGTGGTTCTTTGCCTCCGTCACTCACACTCGTTTCAGGTTACAGCCCTGATGTAAAACTACACTGAGATGGTTTTTGGTTCTTAAACCCACAAATACATCTTCTCATGGATCAACACTTCAAATAAAACACAGAAGAAGAAGAAAATATGGAGCTTCAACTAAAGTCTCCACCACATGTCTCCTGTCTGCCAGGAAAATAAAAATGAAAGATCATATTGTTAGACAGGCTGTTAGAGAACAAACCCTCATCACCACCTTATAACAGCCATACATCACTTAAGGCCAGTGTAATCCAGCAGCAGATAAGTAAAGCTTACTGGGAGAATGGGGGGGGGGGGGGTCAAAGGTTAGATCTCAACAACACAGACTGGCATGTTCATCAGCTGCCTAAGTGTCCTTAAGCAGGAAAGTGAGTATCTGTGAGGACCAATCACAGTGATTCAACCTCTGTCACAACAAACACCAACAACACAGTGTGTGTGTGTCTTTGTTAAAGAGAAAGCCTCATGGAGTCAGATCCTCAGCAGCTGGATTAGAGACCGAGATGGATAATGGACAGAACATGAGCTGTCCTCTGACTTAATGCTGTGTGTGTGTGTGTGTGTGTGTGTGTGTGTGTGTGTGTGTGTGTGTGTGTGTGTGTGTGTGCATTTAATGTATATGCTTAAATCTTATAATGTACATCGACACGCATGCCTGGATACAGAGAAGAGATGGAGACAGAGAAAAGCACTAAACAGAGGGGGGGGTCAGAGAGAGAAGGGGGGTCAGAGAGAGAAGGGGGGGGCAGAGAGAGAAGGGGGGGGGGGGGGGGCAGAGAGAGAGGGGGGGGGGGGGGGGCAGAGAGAGAGGGGTGGGGGGGGGGGTGGTTGGGTCATAGACAGGCCGGGTCTGGGTGACAGCTGTTGCAGCAAGAGTTTATCAGATTAAATCTGACCATCTCCGCTGTGGGAGGGAGGGACCCAGTTAACTGATGCCACACACACACACACACACACACACACACACACACACACACACACACACACACACACACACACACACACACACACACACACACACACACACACACTTTAGATTTTATGCTTTGAGCTGCTTTGACCAAATAAAACAATGATGCTGATCATATGATAAAAAGCTAAATCATAAATCAGGGTTGCCATAGAGAAAACCCTGAGACCATCCTGATCATTAATTACTGTGTATTGACCCAGTATCAGAGGGAAATTCTACTGAACAGCAGCTCGTCGGCATTATGTCCAAACAGTTCACCAGCGACACTCGATCTCTGCATCAGCTCCAAAACTCAAACATCTGGATATTAAAGCAACATGAACCCAAACAGGAAGTTTCTCTTCCATTCACTCCACCAAGGTCCAGCTCTGAATGATGATGATTCCACCTCTGAAGTCTAATGGATGAGACGATCTCAACCTGCAGCATCAGGGTTCAGGCTCGACAAACTGACTGTTGGAATAATTGTATATATATAGTTATCTCATATTTGATAATTGAACATTTCTGCCTTGCTGTTTAGATCATATATGTGGTTAGTCTGTACCTTGCCCTTAACATGAACTTGCTCTGCTTTATTGAAGTTAGACATGTCGTTAACATGTTTTACTACCCTAACCATATATGTAGTTGTTTTCAGAATGTAGTGTCTTAACAGGATGCAGATGGTGGAGAGGACCACAGGCGGACACGAGCGCTGTACAGAACAGACTGGGATCAGTCTGTTCTACTTCTATACCATGAAATAAACATTTATACCATGTATCACAATCACCCCCATATCATATTCACACATCATATTCATTCATTATGTTCATTGATTATGATCACTCATTTTATTATGTTATTCGTTGTATTACCTTTGACATACTTTCACCTTTGACATACTTTCACTCATTGTATTATGTTACCTTTGACATACTTTATGTTACACTGGTATGACCTTCAGGCCTTTTGAGATAAAGTATGTCTTGCTGCTGGAGGAGTGTTTGGAGTCTTTGGGTGATAATAAAAAGAGAGGAGACGGTGGAGTTTGCTCAGAGCGGGTTTGGAGATTGTAACTGAGCAAATCTCTGTCCGTTCTCCTCGCGAGTAAGAAATAACGCCCTTGTCTTTCTCTTCTGTGTTTCAGTATTAAATGTCTTAGGTGGTGTAAACCTGACATTAACTTGGTCCTTCGAGCCGGATACCAATAGACCTGAGGTTCCCAGCGGGAGGGTGAACTCCAGGAAAGACTGTGGCCACAGCAGAGCTCCATAGTGGGAGCTCTTGAGATCCTTTTCCAGGACTGGACGTTTGCCCACCAGCTGGGATCTGATGGTTGACGGTATTCCGAGAGGGGAAGGACAACAGCGGTGAGTACAGTTTTGTTAAAAACAAGCGAGTGACTGAGGGTCATTGCGCGTTGTAACAAACCCTGTGAATCCTAGGCTCTGACAGGTAAAAGAAGGGCGACGGAGTCCGAGAAAGTCCGTGATAATAATATTTGACGACGGATAGACAGAAATTCCGTGCGTGATAACAATAATGGACAGCGAAGTCCCGTAAAAGATCCGTGGAAAAAACAAACTGTGAATGAATGACAAAGCGGATGGAGATTGAAATACCACTAGGTGTTTAATCTCATATAAAGCAGTGGGAAGTAAACAGCAAACCTCTTGTGGATGCAAAGGCAAGAATTCTCCACTCGAAAGAGTTGAAGTGAAAATTACCACAACAGGGATTTGAAGTGCTGTCCTGCTGACGAAGAAATAAATCGGTCCTTAGAACACCCTAGGTGTTGACAGGACTGATCCAAATTTTTAAAAGAAGCAAGAAAGAAAGAAAGAAATATATTAATAGATAAAACGATTCCAAGCAGCGAAGTATAACAGTAAAAAGGAAAAAGAATAATAAGTAAAGAAATAAATAAATAAATATATATTGATAAATAAATAAATAAATAAGCTAAAATAAATAAAAAGAATAAACTAAATAAGAAGTAAAATGGGAAAGGGAGGTAGCAAACTAACTCCAAAAGAACATTTATCATGTAAGGATTGGAAATATGTTGAGAAACAGGATCCAAGTAAAATAAAACACTTAGATAAATGGATAACAAAATATGGATTTGAGGGTCAACTAAGCACCCGAAAACTAGCCATACTAGAGACAGAGATAGTCATAACAACAAAAAATGATCCCAAGAAAAGGGAGAAAGAAGGATATTTACGCTACACATACACCAGATTGCCCCAAGGATATTGTGAAAGCCCTACTATCTACTCACAGGTTATGAGCGCTAGTATGGCGAGATTTCAACCTCCAGGGGGCAGCCAGGTTTTGGTGTATGTAGATGACGTGCTATTGGCTTCCCCAGACATGGAGACATGTAAGAGGGATACTCTTGCACTTCTAAAACATCTCTCAGAAGAGGGCCATAAAGTAAGCAAAAACAAACTTCAGCTATGTAAAGAAACAGTAAAATATCTGGGTCACAATCTAAGTGCAGGAGGAAGAACTATTGTAGAGGATAGGAAGACAGCTATTCTCCAAGCACCTAAACCAGGAACAAAAAAGCAAATGATGTCCTTTTTGGGCCTAACAAATTATTGTAGGAGCTGGGTGCCTAATTATGCAGAAATAACAGCACCTTTGCAAAAACTAATGTATGCAGATAATCTAAAAATGACATCACCTTTGCACTGGACAGAAGAAGCTGAAAAAGCTTTCTGTGACATAAAAAGAGTATTGGTTTCAAGCACTGCCTTAGCGTTGCCAGACTACAATAAACCTTTCATTCAAATGGTAGACTGCAAAGAACATTTTATGACCTCCGTGTTGGTTCAACAACATGGAGATAAAGTAAAACCTGTAGCATATTTTTCATCTAAACTAGACAGTGTGGCATGTGCTTTACCACACTGTGTAAGAGCTGTTATAGCAGCCTCAATGGCTGTAGAAATAAGTTCCACAATTGTACTGTTTCACCCTCTAATCCTAAAAGTGCCACATGCGGTCTCTGCTTTGTTGTTACAGACAAATATGGTATTTCTGTCACCTGCAAGACATTTGTCTTGCATGGCCACGTTGCTGTCACAACCACATCTCACCATTGAAAGATGCACAACACTAAATCCTGCAACTTTGTTACCACTCCCAGGGGAAGGAGTAAAACATGACTGTCAGGAATTAGCTGAACAGACAGCAAAGAGCAGGACTGACCTAAAAGATCAACCTTTAGGGGTAGGGGAAGTGTTATTTGTGGACGGGTCATCCAAAAAGAATGACCTAGGAAAAACTCTGACTGGATATGCAGTAGTGACTCAAAACAAGGTGCTAAAAGCTAAACAATTACCTTCACATCTCTCAGCACAAGCTGCTGAACTCATAGCACTGACAGAAGCTTGCAAATTAATGAAAGATAAAGAAGCTACAATCTATACTGACAGCCAGTATGCGTTTGCTACAGTACATACTTTCGCACGATATTGGAAGAACAGGGGCATGGTGACCTCGACTGGGAAACCAGTCACACACGCCACCCTGTTGACAGAACTGTTACAGGCAGTTCAGCTTCCCAAAACATTGGCGATATGTAAATGTGCAGCACACACATCAGGGACAGATGAAGTTTCCCTGGGGAATGCTTTCGCTGATAAGAGCGCAAAAGCAGCTGCGGAAGGACAGTTCGAGGTTTTATCCTTGGAGGAAGATGAAAAACTAGATGCTGAGGTTCTAGTAGACATGCAACAACAAAGTCCACAGTCAGAAAAAGACACTTGGATAAAAAATGGAGCAAAGCTAAACAAAGGTACATATGTATGACCTGCGAATAAACCCATCCTACCAAAAAACTTATACAAGTGGGCGGCTATATTGAGCCATGGTGTAACACATGTCTCAACAGGAGGGATGGTAGGACAGATACATCAATACTTTACTACCTATGGCTTTAACTCTTATTCAAAAAATTTTTGTAGAGCATGTTTAACTTGCGCAAAACATAACTCTCAAGGAAACCTAAGA
The DNA here is from genome assembly GCF_021018895.1 of Seriola aureovittata. NCBI lineage: Eukaryota > Metazoa > Chordata > Actinopteri > Carangiformes > Carangidae > Seriola > Seriola aureovittata. The sequence continues at coordinate 28,848,767 of NC_079372.1, forward strand.
CCACGTAGAGGCCATTTCCCTACAGCCCAATATCCGTTTCAAATAATCCACATGGACTTTATAGAATTAAACAAAAGTGAAGGAAAAAAGTATTGTCTAGTCATAGTGGATGCTTTTTCAAAATGGATTGAACTTTTTCCCACAAAACACCCTGATGCACTAACAGTGGCTAAAGCGCTATGCAAAGATATCATACCAAGGTATGGGATCCCTGAAAAAATATATAGTGATAATGGAACTCATTTTGTCAACCAGGTCGTCAAAAAGGGTTGGAAAAATGTTCCATATCAACTTAAAACATCACTGTGCTTATCATCCACAGAGTGCAGGGTTAGTGGAACGATCAAAAATAGGCTCAGAAAGTGCATTGAAGAAACAGGAAGGCCGTGGACACAGTGTTTAGACTTAGTTAAACTATATATAAACATTACGTCCACCACAGGGTTAACTCCATACGAAACTTTGTTTGGAAGACCCTATAAAATACCCCAGTTTAAAAATCAATGGGAAACAGATGAGGAAGCTAATCTAGCAGATTACATGAGAAAAATATTAGAAAAACAGAAACAAAAACTAACTGATGAAAATCCTTCTGTCTCCCAACAGGTGATCCAATTAGTGGAACCAGGAGACTGGGTGCTAATAAAAAGTATAAAGAAGAAACACTGGCACTCGCCTCAGTGGGAAGGACCCTATCAGGTGCTGATAACGACTCCCACTGCGGTAAAAATAGCAGAAAGATCAACTTGGATTCATCTTACTCATTGTAAAAAGGTCATTTCGGTTGAAAACTCCGATAGGGGAGGTGAGCTAAAGACTGATAATAGGGTGGATTCAGACGTGTAGAGTCTGGATAGACCTGAAAGTCAGTGAAGAACTTATAAGACACCGAACCCAGTAGAGGAGGAAACTTTCAGCCATAATGACTCCAAATGGGATAAGGAACGCAATCCTAGGTTGGACAGTGACACTGTTTTTAATTCTAACATTTCTGTTCGTGTGGTATTTAGGCGGACCACCGAAGGAAAGACTAAATAGAAATGAGACTCTTAGCCTAACTCAGCAAAATGTAACACACAAAAAGATCAAACGTAGAGCAGATTATGAGTGGGATGGCACGCCTTGGATAGTAAAGTGGGCACGAGAAAATGCCGTCCGTGTAACTGTAGCTCCCAACAACAGCACTGTTATATCCGTTCCTATAAAAAACCTCAAAGGATTTTGGGGTTCCCATCCTCCGAGTCTAACTACAGGGGAAGGGTGGGAGTCTCACTGGTGGTACCTAACTAGCAGTGTTTTAGATATAAGCTGGGATACTTTAATCACTGACGAAAATCAATATTGGACACCAGGATCAGAAACATCAGCAAAATACTTCCAGGATAAAATAACCTTAAAACATAATGGTGCAAATTTAGAGTTAACAGTATCCTTACCTAATGGTCCCTACACTGTTCCCTATATGATTGTAGATGATACATCATGTTTTGTATTGTTGTTGTGGGCCAGACACTCCAGCGCAGATCCATATTATCCTTTACAAATATGTGTAAATAACACTAGGAAGCAGAGTGATGCGACAATGAAGGCCTTTGACGCTGAAAAGAAGGATGTGGATGAATGGTTCAGGGTTACTACAGGAGTTTCAGGACAGAGCAACAATTGGTTACTTATGGTAGAACAGGCTGCAAATATGTCTAAAAGAGACTGTGTGGTGTGTATGAGTCCTAGACCTATTCTGCAAGTTATTCCTGCAATAATTTCACAAGAGTGTGTAATTGAGGTTATGAATAAAACAAATCCTAACTCCACATGCAGTGGCTGGGATGCGATTTTTCCCATCGCCAAGACAACAGCAAAGAAACCTGTGTTCTCTAAAAAGGTGGCACCTGGTAATTTCACATGCGTTAACATAACCGGTAGTGGCAAATATCATGGTAATCTCACTGAATCTGAGTGCACTGGAGGCATAATCACAACAGCTAATCTCAAGCCTGTGTCTCGAGGAGACATATGGTGGTGGTGTGGAGATGATAGGATATTTGACGGATTTCCTATAAATGTGACAGGGTTGTATGCATTAGTAACTTTACTGTTACCTGTATCTATATATCCCGTATCAGCAAAAGACTTAACAAAAAATCTAACTGCCGAAATGCCCAAACAGTGGCATCTAAAGAAAAGAGCAGTGGCATGGCTATTAGACAACGATCCTACATACATTGATGCTATTGGGGTGCCAAGAGGGGTGCCAAGAGGGGTACCAGACGAGTACAAATTGATTGATCAGGTGGCTGCTGGGTTTGAATCATCAATTTGTTGGTGGTGTACAATTAATAAAAACGTAGATAGAATAAACTACGTCCACTATAACGTTCAGAAATTGGGTAATTGGACAGAGGCCGGGTTCGAGGCGGTACATGGTCAACTAGCTGCGACGTCACTCATGACTTTTCAGAACAGGATAGCGGTTGACATGATCTTGGCTGAGAAAGGAGGAGTGTGTGCAATGTTTGGAGAACGATGCTGCACTTTCATTCCTAATAACACAGCTGCAGATGGCAGCCTCTCCAAGGCTATAGAGGGCCTTCGAACTCTAAACGGCAAAATGAAAGACCACTCAGGAGTAGATACCACGATGTGGGATTCTTGGATGGATGCGTTTGGAAAATACAGAACCCTGGTATCCTCTGTGTTGGTCTCAATAGCAGTGTTTGCTGCGATCTTAACCTTATGTGGATGTTGTTGTATTCCTTGCATACGTTCATTGTTAAATCGTCTCATTACCACAGCCATCTCACCCCTGGGAAACCAAATAGCACAAATGTATCCACTATTAGGTAAACCATCTGAGGAGGATACCGACAGTGAGGATGACGATGCTGACACAACGTACTATGGAGTACCTGACTTTTTTCCTGACCATGGAAACTGTGAGTAAAACATTCTCTCAGGAGATTCTCTGAGTGTAAACATATTTGTGTTCATAAAAATGATCTTACAACCGAAAATCCTTTGAAGTGGTTGTCTAAGTGATATGAGAATTTGAGCAAATATGTGATAAACAGGAGGGAAATGTTGGAATAATTGTATATATATAGTTATCTCATATTTGATAATTGAACATTTCTGCCTTGCTGTTTAGATCATATATGTGGTTAGTCTGTACCTTGCCCTTAACATGAACTTGCTCTGCTTTACTGAAGTTAGACATGTCGTTAACATGTTTTACTACCCTAACCATATATGTAGTTGTTTTCAGAATGTAGTGTCTTAACAGGATGCAGATGGTGGAGAGGACCACAGGCGGACACGAGCGCTGTACAGAACAGACTGGGATCAGTCTGTTCTACTTCTATACCATGAAATAAACATTTATACCATGTATCACAATCACCCCCATATCATATTCACACATCATATTCATTCATTATGTTCATTGATTATGATCACTCATTTTATTATGTTATTCGTTGTATTACCTTTGACATACTTTCACCTTTGACATACTTTCACTCATTGTATTATGTTACCTTTGACATACTTTATGTTACACTGGTATGACCTTCAGGCCTTTTGAGATAAAGTATGTCTTGCTGCTGGAGGAGTGTTTGGAGTCTTTGGGTGATAATAAAAAGAGAGGAGACGGTGGAGTTTGCTCAGAGCGGGTTTGGAGATTGTAACTGAGCAAATCTCTGTCCGTTCTCCTCGCGAGTAAGAAATAACGCCCTTGTCTTTCTCTTCTGTGTTTCAGTATTAAATGTCTTAGGTGGTGTAAACCTGACACTGACACAGGTCACGTTTCTTCCAAAAGGTCACTAAAACACAATCTCATACAATCTAATTAATCTAAATCAGTTTGTGCTGGAAGGTGAACCTGAGCACTTCAGACACACCCTCAGTCTGACAGGTTGTCCCAGGACTTTCCTCAAGATCAAGTGCTAAATTACTTTCTTTCAGGATCCATTTTTCTTTCATTTACCTCCAGCTGCAGTTAAAGAATCTGCATGAGCATGAGATTATTATTTCTCAAGGCTAAAATGTTTCTCTATCAGCAAATGAGAGAACTATTGAAAACAGTGCGAGTCTCCGTCTCATTCAAATCACAAGCTGTCCTTGTGCTGGCGTTTGATTCGGGTCTATTTTCTGTTCCAGTGGCTGCAGAAATTGCTTTTATGATGGATTTCTCCCTGTATGACTGTCAAACACCGGAGCAGAATAACATCCCTACAAAGCCCCCACTCCTTGATTCTGGGGGTCAGGTTTCATGTTTTACTCTGCTCAGGTCTCCACTGAAGCTGGAGTGGTAATATCGTCTCTGTTAAAGCAGCATCAGTTTGTAATTATTGCAAACAGGAGCGTGAGCTGTGGATCTTCTGTTTAACCCTCATTTTCTCTACAATGAAAGGGTGACAGAGGCTGTTCCTTCTGTCTGTTTCAAGTCTGTAAAAGAACAAAAATTATTTCTCCCAAGGGCACTGCATCATTGTCGCCGCCTCTCCTCCGCCCAGCCCCCATCTCAACCACGAGTTGTAGCCTGGGCAAGAAACCCCAGTTCACAGCAATTAGATATACCCAGAATCCTAATTTATACAATTTAATTTAATTCAATTCTCAATTTATTCAATTATTGTATAACACAGACCCTGCTTCTCCTCCCCCTCCTCCTCCATCCCCGTCATAGCCAAACCCCCCACCAATCTCCTGCATGTCAGCGACGCCATGTCTGCACTTGACAGAAGCATTTGCAACTGTTTTGGAAATTAATTGCAGGGGCACGGTTCAGGAAATGCTCCACATGTTGAATCCAGCAGAATGCTGAGTCTCTGCTGCTGCTCTGAGATTATTCCACACTAGCAGCCACCGTGATATCTGCAGCTCGCCTTCATCCTCCAACCAAATCAATTTAAGTGCAGCGCTGTTTCCACTGAGTCCGTCTGTGTCTGTGTGTGTGTGTCTGTGTGTGTGTGTGTGTGTGTGTGTGTGTGTGTGTGTGTGTGTGTGTGTGTGTGTCTGTGTGTGTGTGTGTGAGTGTGTGTGTGTCTGTGTGTGTGTGTGTGTGTGTGTGTGTGTGTGTTCATTCACAGAAAGTCTAGAGACCGATATAAGAACATGCAGGAGGTCTGAGTGTCACGCAGCTCTGCAACAACACACCAAACAACTCAACCTACCAGCTCTGACATACACCAACATACACCTGACATACACCTGACATACACCTGACATACACCTGACATACACCTGACATACACCTGATATACACCTGACATACACCTGACATACACCTGACATACACCTGACATACACCTGACATACACCTGATATACACCGAGATACACCTGATATACACCGAGATACACCGAGATACACCTGATATACACCGAGATACACCTGACATACACCTGACATACACCTGACATACACCTGAGATACACCTGACATACACCTGACATACACCTGACATACACCTGAGATACACCTGACATACACCTGACATACACCAGATACACCTGACATACACCTGACATACACCTGACATACACCTGACATACACCTGACATACACCTGACATACACCTGACATACACCTGAGATACACTGAGATACACCTGACATACACCGAGATACACCTGACATACACCTGACATACACCTGACATACACCTGATATAAACCTGACATACACCTGATATACACCTGACATACACCTGACATACACCTGACATACACCTGAGATACACCTGACATACACCGAGATACACCTGACATACATCTGACATACACCGAGATACACCTGATATACACCTGACATACATGCATACACACAAAAAACCATGTGTACTCCATTTCCCGCTCATAAACTGATCTTCACACGATTTTCTAAAAAGATCCAAGTTACAGTGAAAATACAAAATAAGACGAAACACGTAATTTAACATAAAAGAAAATTAACCAACTTTACAAAGCTTCATTCTTTATCATCATTATAAGTTTTGCCGTTTATGCAGCAATAACAATTTTACTTTTCATGAGATAACCTCATTACATCAATAATATGTGGTGTTTTAGTGCTGCCCTGATTTTTATTGTTTTGGTGTGTGGTGTGACAGAAGCACAAAACAAAACAGCATTTCTTTCTCCATAAGATGAAATGTTAAAAAAGCTGAATTTAGCTTCTTATTAATATTTTACAGTTATTAGAGAAGTTTTTATATATATATATAAAAATGCAGGTATTTTAAATGTAAATGTGTATAAATCAGTTACTGAACAAGTTTAAATTATTGAGTAAGTTATAAAGGATAATAACTTAATAGTTATAGTGTAATTAAGGTAATTTGAGATGAGTCCCTTTACTTCTTTTTATGTTTTATTTATTTAGTTATTTATTTATTTTTGTGTGTGTGTGTGTGTGTGTGTGTGTGTGTGTTTTTGCTCGACCTCTGTTAGTTTGTTTGTATTTGTATATTTATTAATTACACATTAATTATGAAAATGAGCTGACTTTAGTCTCTGTTGGAGCCTCAGCTAAGATGCCTCCAGATGCAAATAAAGTCTATGTAGATTTATTATATAAAGTGTGTGGGCTGGTCAAACCACCACCTGCCTGACTGCTGCAGACTTCCCAGCATCCTCCTCTCTCTCTTTCCTGCTGAGTCAATAAGGAGGATGAAAATATCTCAGAATAAAGCGTCTTAGCTTCCACGCCGCCAAGATACGAGCCGCGTGGAGGCTTGAGCAGCGCGTTAAGTCTGTTGACATGAATGTGTCGGAGGCCGGGACGAGGCGGACGTCACGCCCGGCTGCGTCTCCCCTCCTCGTGTGGAGAGGGGAGATAAGCCTGCTGCTTGTTGACTGCTGGTGGAGATATAGGAGGGTATTAATGTTTCACGGCCCACTGTACTGTATTGTCAGTGTTTCTTTTATCTTGCGTTGTGCTCGCTACTGTCTTCAGTGAGTGTTGTTCACAAACACAGACACACACACACACACACACACACACACACTCGTGTAGACAGGAGAACACAGTCACACACAGCTCTGCCAAACAGACGCTTCCTCACAGACCCTGTTTACACCTGATCTCACCATGACACCTGTATCTGTACGTCTCCTCCAGGTAAAGAAAAACACATGCTAATGCGAGCGGCTAATCTCTTCCTGCTCTCTGAAGCTACAGCCTGAACAGCAGGATCTTGATCTGGTTGACCGCTCACTGATCTGATATCAGATATAAATGCAAAGGTCAATGATGAAATGTTCCTGTATCAGCTAGAGATCAATCAGTTATCGATGAATAGCTGTTACTAATTCAATCGGTGAAGATATATTAACCTACAGTGCAGAAGATGAGGACACGCGGTGTAGCGGTTTGTTGTAGTACCAATCACAAATCATAAAACTAAGGCACCTTCTTGCCATCCAAGACAGAAATAAGATACAGCACGGCTCCCTGCGCTCACTGTCATGTTGCCGCACGCTGCAGCATAAAGTAGTGAAAATGACGGTGGCCCAGAGGGGTCAACACAATGCAGAAGCAGCAGCGGTCCGTCTCTACTATCACTACAATTAGAAATATGAAAAGTTTGACAAAGTAGATAAATATGAAATTATAAATACACTGAAAAACATTACTCATTTGTGTAATACCTTAATCAGCAAGAAAGATAGTCAGGTGGCTGGGGAGCGTACCATTTCCTGAGCAGCGAGTCGCGGCCGGACTTCTCTCTGCATGTCCTTTTCTACACGGTCCTGTCAATCAAAGACAGAAAAAACTAAAAACTAAAATAAAACAGTCCGCCCATCCACCAACAATAATAGTCCCCTGGCAAACTGGAGCAAAGGGGGATTTGGCTTTTGCATTGCGTTGTGGTGACCCACCTGGGCCACCATAGAAAATACCAGGTTGTTGTGGGGTTTAGCTAGCTGCTAGCCAAACTGCACTGGACAACGTTTTACTGGCTGATTTCTTCCTTCATACGTCACTGATGAAGCCGCAGTGTTTGTGTTTCCAGCAGCTGAAGCAGAGGACGAGTCGCTCATCAGGCCGATGAGGTTTCGTATTATCCACCGTGATGAGACTGTTTCATGTCTATTTGATAATGTTACAGGTTATCTACTGTTCAAGCTACAGGCTTGATGAGTCAGGTCTATTTTAATTGTGAGATAAGTCCACCATGTTTAGTCTGACCTCATTTATATTCTGGACGTTGTGCAGCAATGTTTTCATTATTTAATACTTTGTCATCTAACAGTGACAGATGAGAATGGAAGATCCACAACTTTAAATTTAATCATTATTTTGTGTTGTTTCATTTATGATTCGTCTAATTTGATGTTTACTGAATTAATTTACTCTGATTTCACAGTGAACATAAATCACATCAGCAGTTCACAGTTAAAGGCTTTTATTATGGAAAATGAAAACTGTTTCATATACTGCTAATGACTGATCATCATTAACATGGCTGCTGAGAACCTGACTGCCCAGTCCCAGGGGGGCGGGACTTAGCCCCTCAACACCTGGACTGATGAGAGGTGTGGATCATGTTGACGTGACATCTGAAGCTGAGGGAGCATCAGAGGCAGTTAATATTTGTTGTGGTTATTGCTGCTTCTTTGTTTAGAGTAAAGTATTGATATTCATAATAGTTATTGCCGATCCATTATTCAACAGTAAAAAAGAGCCTTGATTAGATTTATTACAGCTGGTTATTGATTATTATTTTCATTTGCCTTTAAGTGTTTAAATCACCCGTAACAAGTCTCTCCTCTGGTGTTCATGCTCTGACTGCTGAGCCAATGCAGAAGCTGCATGATTAATCCAGTTACCACAAAGTCAATTTTATACAATGGCCGACTATTGATTAAGGAAACTGATTAAAATTTGCATCCCTAATATTCCAGATGACATATTCAGATACAGAGCACACGTTAATACCAGGTGTTGTATCGGGGCATAAATAGACTCTCTCAGTCTCTCTGATACAGAAGAAATATAAACGGCAGGATGTTTAAATAACTTTAACAAACATAAAGAGAGAAGTCGACAGTGACACTGATCTGAGCTTTAAATCCTGTGGTGTTCTCCCCATTAGTCATTACACAGCACCTGCCATCATTCGTCTGTTTCCCTCCCCAGGAGCAAATCACTGTGTTCCTGGATAAGCCAAATCCTCTCCCTCTGCCCCCCCCCCCCCCCCCCCCCCCCGCTTGTCGTCTTCCCTCTCTCTTTCTTCCTCATTAAACTCTGTTCCTCTCTCCTCGTCCTCCTTTTTAATCTTTTCCTTTCTCTTTCTGGTTTTCTACCAATTTACTCTGTCTCTCTCTGTTCTCTCCCTGTCTCTCTCTCTGTCTCTCTCTCTGTCTCTCTCTCTGTCTCTCTCCCTGTCTCTCTCTCTCTGTGTCTCTCTCTCTGTCTCTGTGTCTCTGTGTCTCTCTCTCTCTCTCTGTCTCTCTCCCTGTCTCTCTCTCTGTCTCTCTCTCTCTCTCTCTCTCTGTCTCTCTGTCTCTCTCTCTCTCTCTCTCTCTCTCTCTCCCTGTCTCTCTCTCTGTCTCTCTCTCTCTCTCTCTCTCTCTCTCTCTGTCTCTCTCTCTCTCTGTCTCTCTCTCTCTCTCTCCTCTGTCTCTCTCTCTCTGTCTCTCTCTCTCTCTCTCTGTTCTCTCTCTCTCTGTCTCTCTCTCTCTGTCTCTCTGTCTCTCTCTCTCTGTCTCTCTCTCTCTGTCTCTCTCTGTCTCTCTCTCTGTCTCTCTTTCTGTCTCTCTCTCCCTCCCACTCTTCCTATTTTTATCCTCCTTCTCTTCTCTTTCTTGCACACTTTCTTTCCTCATCTCCATGTTTCCTCTCATTTTCTCTCTGTTATTTAATTCCTCTCTCCTGCTGCTGCCCTCAGTCCATTTCCACCTCGTGCATTTCCTCCGTCCTACCTCCTGTTCTCCCCCTTTTCTCTCACTCGATCAAGCCTCCTCTTTTCTGCTTTCTCTCTTTTTATTCTCAGGGGCGTCCCTGACCCCATTCATTCATCTCTCTTCAAGACAGTGGATCCGCTCTCAGCGATCACTCTACATGCTCCGCTCTCTCTAACATCCCATCCCCGTGTTTTCCAACCACTTTCACATCCACCCCCCCACCACCACCACCACCACCACCCGCCCCTCCTGTTTTATCCTCCCTCCCTTTCTCTCGCTCTCCTCCCTCTTTTGTCTCGCTCCAACCTATCGCCCGAGGGAAGTGATTGACAAGCAAGCGGGGGTCTCGTAAGGGGGAGTTTGTGATTGGTGAAGGGGGAGATGAAAAGGATAAAGCCTGGTGGGCCTGCCCTGACTACACTGCAAAAAAAAAAAAAAGGATTGAGTGTAACGTGTCTGAGCTCAGTGTAAGGAGCATGTTTGAAGTGGCAGCTTTGAACTGTGCAGTGTTTACAGCTTCAGTTTGTTGGGTTTGTCCATGGGAGAGCAGTGAAACCCCAAACTCAGGCGGCACCAAAGTACCGCACTGACTAACAATGAGACGGAGCCACTAAAACCACAGAAATGCAGTAGGTGTCACAAACAGGTCAACGGGAACTCAAGGGAAAAAGGAGGGAAGCAAATGCAAAAGTACAAGAATTAAATAACAACTGGGCCTGAGCTGTGATCTGCAGCGAGCGTGACGGCTTCCTCTAGAGTTTTGTCCTTCCCTCTTTGCGTCTGTGTTTTGAGCAGAAAGAATTAAAATTTCACCCTTTCTGTATTGAACAGTTTCCCTCATAATTTACCAGGAGTTATGATTTAGACAAATGTTGTTATCAGGGACTGGTACGTGATTTTTATCCCTCTACAGTGTCGAGTCCACGCCCTCTGTCTCTGTCTCATTCTCATAGACACCATGTCTCAGTAACACCTGCACTTCTGTCACACTGTGACATCACAAAACATGTTTTCAGCCATAACACACAAATTCATTCACTAACTACGACACAATTCAACTCACATGTCTATAGGTCAAAGGTCAACTTCACAGTGACATCACAATGTTATACTATTATTTCCTGTATCTTGGCTGGTTGGTGGCGAAAAACAACCATGAGGAGGTTTTATTTTGAAAAGAAAATGATAAGTTTCAAATTAAAACAGCAAAGCTGGTTCAGGATTGAATATTCTGTTAAAAAGAGCTAAAGGCTGCCTGCTCTGTTGTAAACAGAGACGTCTTCCATCTTCAGATGACTTGACAGAGGGATCATCTGCCTTCTTTAAGACAGCTGCAGTGTAGTGAGGAATTATGACATAACACACTAAAGGAAACAAGCCTAAAACCAAAGGGTTTGTGGGTATGAGGAGACAGATGTTGGCAGTTCCTCGGGCCTGGAAAACTGAGCACAACAAAATGAGCTGAGAATGCTCATATTCATCTTCTTCTTCATGTGGCCTTTAAAAAGGTATGAACACCAAAGAAGAAGAGTGATGACACGTCCATCACAGGAACTGGACTCCCTTTTTTTTTTTTTTACTCCTTTCATACCAAATATTTCAACAAAAAGAATTATGAAATTATTATCATTAAATTGTTTAAATTCAGGGCCCATAATAAAATTGTGTTTTTATAAACAGTAATGATCCTAAACCTGTAAACATGTAATGAAACCACATTAAAACATCCTCCATCTGAACACACTGACTGTCCCTCACCTTTTAGCCTGAGCTTTTTTGCAGTGCATCTGTCTGAGTTCAGGTCAGCTGACTGAAAACCTGACCCAACACTGCCACCATGTGGTGAACCCAGTGCACTGCAGGGACATTACATCATAGCTTTACATACTGTCCAGTCAGTTTGAGCTGTGTTTAATGTCACGAGCTGCGAGCTTTGTGACAGTTCACAGCCGTGCTCAGTCATCCAACAGTCAAACTGAAGAAATTTCTCAGTGAATATATACAATACATATAAATAAAATATAAATATACAGAAACAGTGAGTGAACAACCCCAGAAACAGCTGCTGTTGCTCTTGGTAAACACACATCAGACCCCCGGGAGCAGATGATTCCCCAAATGAGAAAATCTAACAGTGACCTCTTTATCACCTGACTCAAGCATCTGTGCACAGGAACACACAAACACACACAAACACACACAAACACACACACACACACACACACTCACACACACTCACACACACACTCACACACACTCACACACACTCACACACACTCACACACACTCACACACACTCACACACAGCTCCCCTGATCACACTCCCTTTGAGACTTAAACCCACCTGTCTGCAGCTGCATCAGGCAGAGAACAGCGTGTGTGTTTGTGTGTGTTGTAGTTGTGTGGAGGCATAACAGCAAAAAAAACAGAAACATAAAAGGAACGAGGATGAGACGCATGTCTGTTTCTTTTACTTGTTTTTAAAGCTCTTCATGGTTTGGGGTCTAACTGCAGATTCTGTCGTTAATTAATCTCAGATCTTTTACTACCAGGATTTTAAATACACACAAGAAAATAGACAGAGCAGCTTTTTAAATTTCCTCCAAAACTACTGCACAGCCGAGAGCTGTCAGAGACGCTCGTTTGTTTAACTTGACTTTTAATGAATTCCCTCATGTTTTACTATTCTTACTGTTTTCTGTTTTTATTTTCATTTACATATTTTATCATCTAATGTTTTTCTATTGTCTATTTTCATTGTCCTTCAATCTGCCCTCCTTTTATAGAACTATTTGATTTTTTTTTATATTGAAAAGCACTTTGAGATGCTTCTCTTGTATGTAATTATGTTATTATTATTATTATTATTATTATTATTGCTACTACTACATGTGACTGTATAAGTCAGTGCTTCTCTGCAGGAGTAACTTTAAACACAGGTGAGAAAATGACATTTTTAAACAACAAGCTGAGCTGAGTGTAATGATTTTTTTCACAGTGCTAGAAGTTTTTACAGGTTGGAAAGTTGAGACAAAGTGACAGGACCAAACATCAGAGAAATTCTCCTCTTCAAACGTGTTTTTAAACCATTTGAGATCAATCCGTCTTCATCTATGTGTAACCTTAATTATTGTAGACGTTTGGATTATTTTACTTATAAGTTTACTATGTTAACTTGTGTTGTAAATCAAGTGGTTTATTATAATATTGATAAACATTGCCTCATTGAGTTTAATATATAATTTCATTATCAGTTGCAGCACGTTATTATTTCCTATATATAATTTGTAGGTGTGAATGTGACAGTCTGCAGGATGCACAGGTAACTGCTAAGAGAGCAGAACAGAGCTGAGTCAACTGTCTTACAGAAGACAGTTAATAGAAAGGTGCAGCTTGTCGCCTTCAGTCCAGAGAGACTGGAGGACACTACCGACCAGGAAATCAGCTGACACCTGGACAGGTAACCAGTCTGTCACAGGACGGGCAGTATGGAGTCACCAGTTAACCCCATGTGTATGTCTGTGGACTGAGGGAGGAAGCCGGGGAGAAGTCACACAGACACGGGGACAACATGCAAACACAGGACGACCTGACCCCTGGATCCTGGACCACAGACCACCGGCATCTCAGACCAAAACAAACCCCCCCCCCCCTTCACCCGTCCCTCCACACTCCCATTCAACAGGCTGTTACAAAGAAAGAAACCATCCACTCAACACACAACAAGGAGCTGGACCTAACACAGTGACTGTGCGAACACGAGAGCCAATAAAAACAGCTGACCACCACCGTTAGCCCGCGCTAACATGCTAGCAGTTAGCCAGCTAGCGATAGCAACATTTGTGGAGGACGTCTGTCATGTAGCTACTAGCAGGTGAGCTAACGTTAGCATGCTACTGTGGCGTCACTAATGGAAAGGACGTCTATCATGTAGCTACTAGCAGGTGAGCTAACGTTAGCATGCTACTGTAGCGTCACTAATGGAAAGGACGTCTATCATGTAGCTACTAGCAGGTGAGCTAACGTTAGCATGCTACTGTGGCGTTACTAATGCAAACAGACATTAACATCATGAACCATCAGGTTACTCACATGTGGAAGTGAAGAAAAGCCGGTTCCGAGTCCAGTTGGATCCTTTAGCAGCTCCTACAGTTCTCCAGGTAAATCCAGACCTGATGGAGCCCAGTAAAAACTTTAGTAACTCCAGGACCGGGATTGATCCATTAGTCCTGGTCCAGTCCGCCTGTGCTCTGCCTCGCGACTCCTCTGTTTCTTTGTAGGAGCCATTTTAGCTGAAAACGCTGTTTCTTGTTCTGTGGAGTAAATTCTGAGCCACCTCACCTGTGGGCGGAGCCTGCTGTTTATGAAGGGGCAGGGGCCAATGGTTGAACAGGAGGGACTCACGTGCACTAACATGCACGCGCTGCCACGCCCACAGACTGTAAATAAAGATGGAACAGTCTCTGTGACGTCACCGACAGGTTTCTGAAGCTCAGAGTGAACAGCTTAGCGTCACCTTCCCGCCAGTTCCCGACTCCGCCCCTAACATACGCTCACCCACCTGTCACTCAAAGAGGCCACGCCCCCAATTCTCCACAACTTTAGTCCTTAATAAAATGTAAACAGGTGAGTTATATAAACAGGTGTCATGAAGGAGGAAATTAGCTCTTCATGATTGATGATTGATGATTGATTACATTACACACAGAGGGGGTGTGACTTCTGTTCTGTATCTTTACATAGAAAACAGCTGTTTGCTGCTGTATTGCTGTTTAAAATCTAGTCTGAAGAACCAAGACAAGTCTCATGTCCTCGTTAGCAAATTGCAATTAAAGCTGTAAGTCTCTCAGGATGAATGCTGACCATAAAAGTAAAGGGCACTTACACATTTCCTTCCAAAGTTGTGTCAACAATGATTTTTCCCTCAGAGGGACCAAGTCCCTCAGAGTGTCTGTGTGTCTCTGTGTGTGTGTGTGTGTGTGTGTGTCTCTGTGTGTGTCTGTGTGTCTGTGTGTGTGTGTGTGTGTGTGTCTGTGTGTGTGTGTGTGTGTGTGTATGTCTCTGTGTGTGTGTCTCTGTGTGTGTGTGTGTGTGTCTGTGTGTGTGTGTGTCTCTGTGTGTGTGTGTGTGTATGTCTCTGTGTGTGTGTCTTGTGTGTGTGTGTTGTGTGTGTGTGTGTGTGTGTCTGTGTGTCTCTGTGTGTGTCTGTGTGTCTCTGTGTGTGTGTGTGTGTGTGTGTGTGTGTGTCTGTGTGTCTCTGTGTGTGTGTGTGTGTGTGTGTGTGTGTGTGTGTGTCTGTGTGTCTCTGTGTGTCTCTGTGTGTCTCTGTGTGTGTGTCTCTGTGTGTGTCTCTGTGTGTGTCTCTGTGTGTGTGTGTGTGTGTGTGTGTGTGTCTCTGTGTGTGTGTGTGTCTCTGTGTGTGTGTCTCTGTGTGTGTGTGTGTGTGTGTCTCTGTGTGTGTGTGTGTGTGTGTGTCTCTGTGTCTCTGTGTGTGTCTCTGTGTGTGTCTCTGTGTGTGTGTGTGTTTGAACTGTGTGGTCTAGACGCAGCTGCCTGCTGCTCATTACTGCAGGTCAGGACAGGTTGTGAGAAGGAGGAAACACGTCATTAAACTGCTCTGTGGACTCACTGCATTAACTGGATGTTGCTCATCATTTAATGGCTGTTAAATGTCAGGAGTTTTTACCATTATCTCAATTGAATCTAAAGGCTGACTTGTTATTCTGTGTAAATGTACACAGCTTTCCTGAGATCCTGTTCCCTGCACCTCCGGGTGATGAACACTGTGGCTTTAGATCTTTGTGAAGCCGTCTGGCGGCTGCTCTCTTCGTCTCGTGTTGGCAGGAGGATGCATCAGGACTGCGTGGGCTCAGACCGCCTCTCTCTCTCCACGCCGTCTTAGAAGAAGAAGAAGAAGAAGAAGAAGCTGACAGCCTGAGCAGGTGGAAGGTGCCTCGTCCCTGGAAATACCATAAATCTGCTGTTTAAAGAGATGAAGTTCTGTCTGCATGTGTCTGGCTGCAAACAGCAAAACAGAGAGATAAACTTAGTAACAAAGTTCTGTTGTACAATTACAAACAGCATGAGACAGTGTCATGGCTGAAGTTAAGAAAATTAACTGTATTATTTTTACTGTGTTTTTTCTGCTTTCTTAAATTACATACAAATCTGTGTAAAATGACAGTAATTATCTGTAATTAAAAATGTAGCTTGTTATTATAAAGGTTTATGTTCATACGAACAATTTAAAGATCTTCTCTGTAATTTCAGGGTGAATCTTATTAGTTTTACATTTATGTGACTTTTACATTCAAACTTTGTGATTCTGGATGAAATGTAACAAACTTTTCTTCATCACATCAAACATTGAAACTTCAAACAAAAACAGTTTGAAGTACTGGAATGTATCCCAGCATGCACTGGGAGGAAACAGTCAACCTGTCAGACTGTTGCTCCGTCCTCACTGAGCTATGAAGGATTATTTTACATCTCTACTATAATTTATACTTGTTACTAAATAAGATTTATCCACCTCTTTATGATGCAACTTGTGACAGTGAAGTTCACCTGCACCTTCATTCACACCTGTGTTCTAGTTTTAATTTGTCAGTTACAGTTGATTGTAAATTGTTGAAATTAATGCAGTTTTAATGTGAAATAAAGTTTTTATGCAGCTTTGCTTTGTTGATGGTTTTTATGGAGCGTGTCTGGTATGAATTTTAACAGTAGCAGCAGCACAGTGTAGAAATCACAACACACTGAATCTGTAATTAATCAAAGACTTTCTATGTTGCTTTAATCAACAACAAACATGATAGAAATGTTTAAATGTGTCCGTCCTTCAACAGAGACAACACAGGATCTAGAGACAGATACTAGAGTTTGTGCTTTTCTAATTTCTCTTATGAACTTACCAATTTTAATAACAATGAAAACACTGATTCACCAAAGTGACTGTTAGATTCATCATGAGGCAGATGGTAAATATGAAGAAACACTCTGTACAATTTAATCACAGGTTTATTTATTAAACACCTTTTCAATGACAAGAATGAAGTTGTGAATAAAACTAATGAACATGAGCTGTACTACACTGACACCTGCTTCACAGTCTGAACTGTCAGTGTTCAGTTCACACTAAAGAGTGTGTGAGGTCACACATCCGTCTCTGAGGTCACAGCATCACATCTATGAAGAGTCTGGTTCTGCTCCAGGTTGCAGTTCTGGTGGGTCAGTTCCATCTGTTTCCTGCTGAACACCGTTTCATGTTAAACTGGTCGATACTTTCACCTGTGAAGGAGGTGACTGAGCTGGAGCTGAACACATTCTGCTCTTCACATGTTGTTACTGTCATTAATCAACAACAGTAGAAATGAAGTAAAAGTGAATCTGAACACTGAGGACAGAATAATAAACAACTAGAAAACTCCTGGAGAACCTTTGAATGTTGCTGCTGTCTCTCACATTAGGACTCATGATGAATAATGATTATACTTGTTACTAAAGATTCTGTTGCTGTTGATTCAACTACTTCTTTTTATTAAGCAAACTTACGTATGACACGTATATACGTCATACTTCTATCTATCCAGCTCACCCACAATGATTTCAGGATTCCCACCACACAGCGTCATCATCCTCTTATCATGTTTCTCATTACATTAAGTTGATTATAATGATCTGTCAGTGGATAATTAAAATGTTAAATCCATCATTGTTAAATTGAGCTAATTAGGAATTAGCAGAGCAGGATTATTGTAACATGAACCAACAACACCCAGTTACAGTCTTCACTTCATGAGACGTTGAGCCTCCAGTAATTGGCTGCAGGATCTCCACAAGCTAATTGGTGCTAGTGACGTCAACCACAGAGAAGTTCTCCACTAACATTAACTAACATTATTATTATTAAAGCAATCAACGGATTAGTCTGCGCTGCTCAGTTCATTAACACAGAGCCAGTTATTCCAGTTATTACTTCATCATTCAGTTATAATGTCGACCAACTTTTTATCATCGTGTGTGAATCTTTGTTTCACTGTGAAACTGTGAATCACCCAGATTCAAACTCTACAGGTCGATGGAGTCACAAATCATTTAATGATCCCACGTTTACAAGGAGCAGAGCTCGGAAAGATTTACAGGAGACACAGCTGTGTGTGTGTGTGTGTGTGTGTGTGTGTGTGTGTGTGTGTGTGTGTGATGTTTGGACAGAACTCTGGGTTTTACAGATGAGATAAATACTGTTTTTAAGCTTTCATTATATTCATCTATATATATATATAATATATATATATATATATATATATATATATATATACACATACACAGTATATATTGATTATCAGCACTGAGGTTTACTGGTGTGTTCATGTGTGTGATTTTATCCACATACAGTCACTGTCAAAATTATTGGCACATCTGAATTTTAAGTTCAGAATTTTAAATCTTCAGATGCAAATGAATCAGAATATTTAATAAAATAAGACAAAAAAATGTTTTCATATTGTGAAATAAAAAATACAGAAATGAACTACGGTACAATTGACACAATTATAATATATTAACCCTCTTGATTGATTTAAATTAGTTCCTCAAACAAAATAATAAATGAGACTCACCTGTGTTTAAAACTACCTGCAGGTGCAAGAAGCTTCTCGATGCTTCTAGGAACGTTCAGAGGCGCCACTGTTGCCAAAGGTTCAGTAACCTAGTGAAGGCTGCCAGTAACTGGGACAGTTTGTGTTTTATTTCACTATTATGTGTTTTTTTTCTTTTGTTCAGGGACCTTGAAACTTTTATTAAAATATTTCTGATTATACAAAACTGGTTGATCTGTATTTATTCTCTGAAGATATTCAGCGTCACTAAGTTTGAGCAGGACTGTAACAGAATATTATCCAGGAGCAGTGAGAGAGGGGAACATTTTACATTTACCATCAGTTCTCTCCCTCCCTCACTTCTTTCCTTCCTCTCTGTTTCTTTCCAACTGAATGAGGCGAGAGACGAGACGAGAGGACGAGACGAGAGGAGAGACGAGACGAGAGGAGAGACGAGACGAGACGAGAGGAGAGACGAGACGAGAGGAGAGACGAGACGAGAGGAGAGACGAGAGGAGAGACGAGAGGAGAGAGGAGAGACGAGAGGAGAGGAGAGAGGAGAGGAGAGAGGAGAGACGAGACGAGAGGAGAGACGAGAGACGAGACGAGAGGAGAGAGGAGAGACGAGAGGAGAGACGAGAGGAGAGACGAGAGGAGAGACGAGAGGAGAGACGAGAGGAGAGAGGAGAGGAGAGAGGAGAGGAGAGGAGAGAGGAGAGACGAGACGAGAGGAGAGACGAGAGACGAGACGAGAGGAGAGAGGAGAGACGAGAGGAGAGACGAGAGGAGAGACGAGAGGAGAGACGAGAGGAGAGACGAGAGGAGAGAGGAGAGGAGAGAGGAGAGGAGAGGAGAGAGGAGAGAGGAGAGACGAGAGGAGAGGAGAGAGGAGAGAGGAGAGGAGAGACGAGACGAGAGGAGAGACGAGAGGAGAGGAGAGAGGAGAGACGAGAGACGAGAGGAGAGACGAGACGAGAGGAGAGAGGAGAGAGGAGAGGAGAGACGAGAGGAGAGACGAGAGGAGAGACGAGAGGAGAGACGAGAGGAGAGAGGAGAGGAGAGAGGAGAGGAGAGGAGAGAGGAGAGAGGAGAGACGAGAGGAGAGGAGAGAGGAGAGAGGAGAGGAGAGACGAGACGAGAGGAGAGACGAGAGGAGAGGAGAGAGGAGAGACGAGAGACGAGAGGAGAGACGAGACGAGAGGAGAGAGGAGAGAGGAGAGGAGAGACGAGAGGAGAGACGAGAGGAGAGACGAAACAAGAGGAGAGACGAGAGGAGAGACGAGAGGACAGACGAGAGGAGAGACGAGAGGAGAGACGAGAGGAGAGACGAGAGGAAAGAAGAGACGAGAGGAGAGACGAGAGACAAGAGGACAGACGAGAGGAGAGGAGAGACGAGAGGAGAGAGGAGAGGAGAGACGAGAGGAGAGACGAGAGACGAGAGGAGAGACAAGAGACGAGAGGACAGAGGAGAGGATGGAGGAGAGACGAGAGGAGAGACGAGAGGAGAGACGAGAGACGAGAGGACAGAGGAGAGGATGGAGGAGAGACGAGAGGAGAGACGAGAGGAGAGACGAGAGGACAGACGAGAGGAGAGACGAGAGGAGAGACGAGAGACGAGAGGAGAGACGAGAGACGAGAGGACAGAGGAGAGGATGGAGGAGAGACGAGAGGAGAGACGAGAGGAGAGACGAGAGGAGAGACGAGAGACGAGAGGACAGAGGAGAGGAGGGAGGAGAGACGAGAGGAGAGACGAGAGACGAGAGGAGAGACGAGAGACGAGAGGACAGAGGAGAGGATGGAGGAGAGACGAGAGGAGAGAGGGTTATTGTTGTGTGTTTGTGGCCTGAGGGTTGAATGTGCACTGAGCAGCAAAGGAGCACGAGGGGATTTATCTATAGAATCACAGCATCGGTATAAATGTGCGTCTGTGTGACAAACACACCGAGTCTGTGGTGGTTTATTTTAACTGCGGATGAGACAGAGACAGAAACTGTGGACGGACGACGAGTGTGGGAGGAAGTTTGGACGTATCATAGTTTCAGAATATACTGAAGGTCTGAGACGTGTAGACTTTTCAGGAGGAAGGAGTATCCTGTGAAGGAGAATATTGTAAATGATGGAAATATTTGATTTAATAATTTTATAACTATTGAAATCAGGAGAAAAGAAATTGATGATGTTCATTTCTTCCGACGTTGCAGCGTTTGTTACTTTTTTAGCCAGATGTGATTTTGGAGAAAATGAGATGCACCATCTATGAACGGTTCATTTTCCAGATGTAAGAAAGCATTTTCCTGCTCGTGCTGAGAGGTCGGTGTTTGCTGCTTTTCCAGAGGAACAGCTTTAATCAAACGTCTTTAATGAACCTCGGTGGCTTTGAAATGTTTGTTTTTTCCTTCCATCTTGTGAATGTTGTATTTATATATGAAGATTATTTGGTGACCAGCGTGAACGTTAATTAATTTTCTTTTCTTTAGATATATGTTACATCTTTTTCTAGAACACTGTCCAAGTGTTCGTACTTAACAGACACGTCCTGTTACTTTCTGTTATATTTGACTCAACAATTCAACTTGAAGTGAAACTTTTTGGACATTTTTGTGTTGCAGAAAATCAAATCAACAAATCACTGAAAAAAAAGATGATTTTTGCAGCTTGCCTCTCGGCTGAACGCCGTTATTAAAAGCATTGGAGTCGTGTTTCCCTTCATATCAGGATCTCCTGTAATCTGCTGGGAGAGAACCAATCAGAAGAAGGTGAACATCCAGAACCTGCTGCAGTAAAACTAGGAAAGGAGGTTGAGCTCTGAGCGTGAGCACTCGGTTTGTGATTATATAATATAGTCCAGAATAAAGACACGGACAAGGGCTCTTAACAGAGAGACGGGAGCGAGGACGGAAAAGGGGAAGGAGAAAAGAACAAGGGATGAGTGAAGGTCAGAGATGTTGAGGCCTGATGGGTGAAAACACAAACAGTTCATCTGTTCAGGTCAAATAAAATCAAAGGCCTCGTCCTGCATCTCTCCTGCTTTAATACTGTGTCATTACAGCAGCAGTTAACAACACTTACTGTAAATCAATCAGCATGTGTAAAACATCTGCTTCCCTTTTCTTTAGTCAACAAAATGTCAAAATAAAAGTCCATTAAAAATCTGTAGACAATTCAGGAACAAACAACATTTCATGCAGTGAGAAGTGAATCTGTAACATATTTGATCTTTGTGTTTCAAACTCTTTTGTTTCAATGTGACATAATTTCTTTAAAAAAAACAAACAAACATTAACTTCATAAGCAGAAAGTTAAAACAAGTTATGGCACATCTGCACAGACAGCAGGTCCATGAAATGCAACAGACCCCATTTCAGAGATGCTGAAGGATCAACTTTATCTTCCCTAAATTTATAAATAACATTTTTGGCATAAAATTCTTCACATATATTATTTTCATGCCGTTTCATGCATTTCCTAACATTTTGGCACGAGGTCCTTAATGCTGCTAACGTACTGGTTGTACTGGTTTTGTCACAGCTGTTTATCCTGATGTTTGATACTGAACTTTGTGATTTGTCGAGCAAGATAACTAGAACTCATCTGAGGAATAATCATATGAATACAGCAATTAAGACTCATTATGCAGAATATATATTCTGTACAGATCTGACAATAAATATTTGTATGGCATTGATTAATGTGAGGTGAGTAACACATGGAACTGGACAACAACAACGAAGCCTCATAAAAAGGAAGATTTCTGTTCAGGCAGTGACTAAGACACTTCTATGGGGGGTGTTGAGATCATAATAAGGCAATTTAGAAAGTTGGAACAGGTCTTACTACAGTGGGGGGGGGGGGGGCACTCAGACTAATGTTGGGGTTTTTGGCACCAAAATCATAAGGTTTTGTGGGTTTACATCTTCACTGACTGGGACAGTGGTTCCTCTTCCCTGCTGCCTGGTTTATTCATATACATTACATGTATTAATATATATCACATATGCTAATAAATGTTATATATATTAATGGCGGGAAATCTTGACCGCAGCAGCTGATCCAAATTCAAAGGAATCGTTTGACATTTTGGGAAATACTGTTTCAGCCCGTTAGCTTTAGCTTAGCATAAAGACTCTGAAGCTCACTCACTGATTCTTGTTGGTTTAATCTGAAAAAACTCAAGTTTAAAAACAACAGTTTGCTGCTTTACGGAGGTTAAACGTCTCAAACCGTGTTCGTCCATGTGAGTCTTACTGACTGAAGTATCAGCACTTTTCCAGCCTGGGATCAGTAACTTCCTGGTGTCTCTGCTGGTTGCCTGGCAACTGATCCACATAAACACTGATTGTAAAGCTGCAAGCTTCCCCACATCTGATGAGCACCATGATAGTGCTGCTGGAGCAGGAGAAATACTGAACAGTAGATGTGCTTTTTTTGTTTTTATAAATGTGATCTGCAACAGAACATGCTAACACCTTAGCGTGACACGTTAGCTTACAGCAGCAGAGCTTCAGATATCAAACTTTCCTTTTTACTCTCCAGTTTTTGAAAGGATTCAACAAACAAGATATGATGCTAAGTATTGAGTTTTACAGCTGCTGGAGGGCTGATCTTGTTACCTAGGCAACCAGTGGAGACTCCAGGAAATCATTACCATTAACTTCCTGTAAAATGTCAACACTGTCTATAGATTAAACACAGAAAATACAATGTTATATTAAGTAGCTTTAGAGGTGCTGAGCTAGGCTAGCTGTTTCCCCCCACTTCCAGTCTTTGTGCTAAGCTAAGCTAAACTAAGCAGCTGCTCGTGTTAGTTTCACTTTTAACCACACAGATATGAGATATTGATCAGTTATCTGTGGTAGTGATATTGATCCTTTCATCTTACACATGACAAGAAAATACAATTATCTGCAAATCAGCAGAATTCAAAATATCAAACTTTTTCTTTAACGATGTAAAAAATGTTCACGTTTTCTAAAGTCAGTCCAGATCAAGTGCAGAGGTCAGAGTTCACCAGTGTCACGTCACATGATTGATGAGTCACAGTTACAGTATATCAGCTACAGGAGTCATTCACAATGAGCTGCAGGAGCTACAGGTAAAACAATAACTACTGTAACAGGTGAAGGTGATGTGTCAGGTGCAGTGTGTGTGTGTGTGTGTGTGGCGGGTGGGGAGGTAGGGCTACAGTGGTCACAGGAGGAGGCTATAGTTGCCTGATGGGGGGGAGGTTGAGGGTGTCCAGAGCGCTGTGGTAGAGCTCTCTCAACGCTCTCAACAGATACAGACGACAAAACATCTGGTTGAAGAGATGAGGCAACGGCTCCTGGAGGAAGAGGGAAAGAAAGACGGAGAGAAATTACCCATAATTCTGTGGGAAAAGAAAGAAAGAGCAGCTGTTAAATAAGTCACTTCCTGTCACAACAGAAGACAAACCAGATGTATTTACCACCAGTTTCCTTTTTCTTTATCTATTTGATAACTGCTTTTACTTATTTGTATGTATTTGTTTATTTATGTATATATAATTTAATCCTTTTTTCCCCTTTTCTTTATTTCATTATCAATTTATTCTATTAATAATTTTATTGTATTTTATTATATTAACTTCTTTTCTTTGATAATTTAATTCCACTGAATGATTGTAATTGTGCTTTTGTAACACAGTGAAAATGTCAGGCCAATTAAGCCTGTTCAACTGAAACTGAAACCAGAGAAGAAGAAGGAGAATATGGAGAGAGCATGTGTGGAGTTAAAAAAGAGAAAAGGGAAAGAGAGATTTAAAGAGAGAGACACATAAAAGATAGAAAATGTCTGACTCGACAGTGAACTGTGTTTTTTTCTTGGTCAGTAATCACACACAACACACACACACACACACACACACACAACACACACACACACACACACACACACAGACACACACACACACACACACACACACAGACACACACACACACACACACAGACACACACACACACACACAGACACACACACACATAAATGATGACACATATTCATCTACACAAACAGACTCAGGCTACGACCACAGGACTACGTTTTCATTTTTAAACTCATCTCTTTTCCTACGTTTACTCCTGCTACACGACCCCAGAGTTTCTGAGCCCCGAACACTGCGACGCTGCAGAGGAGACAATCTACTTCCTGTCTGTCCCGCCTGACACTGGCGGTGTGTTTTCAGGTGTGATAACGTAGACGGAGATAGATTTCGTTTGAAAATGAAAACACAGTGTGTGGACGTATCCTCAGGAGAACTTAAGTGAATAAATCAGCCATGAACACAGACACAGGACCAGAGTGTCTCCTCACCCCGAGCACGTGGACTCTGTTGTAGTAGGAGCTGAAGTCTTTACTGAGAGACACCAGAAACTTACAGATCTGAGGAAACAAGCACATTCATGAGTCACATCAACCTCTCCACAGCAGATCTGAACCTTAATGATCACTCATCTGTTCCTCTAAACCCTCATACCTGTTCAGTCTTAATGTTGACTCTGGCTCCTCCCCCTTCTCCGTCCAACACTTGTCCCGATTGGTCCAGCAGCTCGGAGAAGGGAATGAGGTAATTGAACAGGAGGAGCCACTCGCCCTGTCAGTCGCAGAGGACACAGGAGGAAAGGTTGATGAGAGAACGTAATAAAGAAACAGTTTATGGTTTATAACAGATGAGCACAAACAGACCACAACAACACAGCTGTAAAATAAAGAGGTACCTCCTCTTTCAGAGCAGAGAAGTCCAGCTGGGAGCACTCAGGGATTTCTGGGTACAGACCTGCAGATAAACATGTGGATGCACAGATCTCATTCTAGCATCCTTTAAGAGCAGTTAGCATAGTTAGCATCTCTTAACATCTATTGTTTGTTAACTTGTAACTGACAGCGGCTGACACAGTGTTAGCAGTTGTGCTAATGCTAACTCTCTCTCTCTGTACTGACAAGGTTTCAGGAAACACTGAGTCATGGTGTTGATGATTATTTCATCATCATTTGTCTGTATTATATAAAAACATCATATGGACGTTAACGAGGTGAAACAGTGGATTTTTTTAATTGGAGGGTCTTTAACAAACAAGTGTAAGTGTCAGAATGGATGAGGTAAACACTTCCTGTGTTTGACCGAATGAGAACAAAGATCAGGATCATCAGCAGGATAATCCACCACAGGTCCCGAGTTCTCTGAGGTGAGACATTATCGATTCAGTCCAACCATCCATCCTGTTCACTGCAGTTTTATGATGCTTGAACTCCTCTGTTGGAACCACTGACGCACAGTATTTATTTTACATTTAACTCAGGCTGCGACTCATCAAAGAACCTCCTCACAGCTGCTGGACTTTTCAAACTGTCCAAAAACATATTGATTTTCATTTAAGTCTCTCTTTGTTTTCCATCCGCAGACGAAGGTAAAACTGCCCGGACACAGCGCTCTGCGTTATTGGTTGTTTGTATGTTAATCAATGTTATTGATCGGAGAAGAATGAAACGTGAATCTCACCCTTCTCCACTCCTCTCTCGTAGCTGTCAAACAGAGTGTGGAGTCTAGCGCAGTTGTACATCACAAACACTCCTCCCCTCGGCCCTTTGGTGGACACACCCCCTTCCCTCTGGACGTCCAGTGTCACCTGTGATAACAAATGTAAGGACGTGTCTCTCAAGATATTACACAGAATTTATCCAGTCAAACATGTTGGAAAGATTCAAACTGGATATTGATTAGAAGTGTGATTTTTGTGTATTTCCCATCTATTTTTTCCTTGTATATATAAAGAATGTTCTGGATGGATGTGGCCCACTTTCTGAAAAAGGATCTTACAGTGAAGAGTGAAATGGTTCTGTTTGATGTAATGCTAGATTTCCGTCAGGAAAAGATTGAAAGCAACATGTTGTATATAATAAAGCTTTTTATTCTTTTTGGAAAATTCATAAGAAAAAAATGGTAAAAACTTTCCTGCACTTTATCAGTTAATCTAAACAATATAACAAAACTTTATGTGATGTGATGAACAAAAAACATTAAGACCGTAAAACTGTTGAATGAATATAATGTGCTGCAGATAACAAACTCTGGCTTTGTCATTGTCTTTTGTTTTATTGTGTGTGTGTGTGTGTGTGTGTGTGTAATAAACAAAGTGAAAAAAGGCCAACACTCAGCTGTAATAACTCACAGGACTAGTGTGGACTGTCGACAGCAGTTCAAATCTGACAGTGGCAGAGGTCATGACCCTGATGATGTCATCCCATGTCTGACCTATAGGAGGACGAGGAGAAGGTTTATTCAGTTTCACTAAGTGAGGAGCAGTTTAACACTGAGCATGTGCATAAACACACACACACACACACACACACACGCACACACACACACACACACACACACACACCTTCTACTTGATCTCCGTACTTCATCTCTGACGCCTCCTTCATCTGTCCTCTTCTCAGCCTGGAGAGAGAGGGCGACACATTCACACAGACAGCTGGGCTAAAAATAAACTGATAACACAGAGATGATGAGAAGATCCATCAACGCCCCCCCCTCCTCTTTTCATCACACTGAGGGCTGACCCTCGTTTTCAATGATGCTGAGATCACAAGAGCAGAAAGAAACAACCAGAAATACAAGAATCAGTTCCTGATAAAAACAATTACATTCAGGAACATTATGATTTCTAAGATTTAAAAACATGTTTCTAAACTGTCCCAGAGTTTCAGGGGAATCGATATTTAAAGTGAGTTGTAGGTTATTCCTTGAGTCTGCAGCAAAATCTAAAAGGTCGTAGTTCACCTGAGGAACATGCAGTGATCCAGTCCTGAGAGCAGGGTTACTGGGAGCTGTAGGAATCTAAAGGGTGGTGACAGCAGCATGTCTATATATGACAACACCTATGACATCACCATAGTCCAGAGCAGAAAGAAATAGAAACAACAACAATGTCCTTGGGAGAGTAGGTTCTATTTCTATACAGGAAGTTTCATCTGCAGCCTTTTCACCACAATGTCCACGTGAACTTTAAAAGTAAATTCATCTATCCAGATTATAATGCTGGACTAGTTTCTGTATCAAGTAAAGTGCTAATCTGATATCTTTGGAAAACAGAATATATTTTGTTTTATCAGGATTTAGCACGAGTTTAAGAGTGAGTTCCTCTTCAAGACCATTTAATTTAGTTTAATTACAACTGTAATTTCACAGAGAGGATCCCAGTCAGAGTGTCTCTAGTCATAGTAAAGATGTGTCTGGTGGAGAGCTGGGGAGGGAACAGAGGAGGAGGAGAGGAGGAGGAGGAGACAGGGAGGACGAGTGGAGACAACAGAAGGAGGAAGAAAAACAGGAAACCTAAAGACAAAGAGAGAAATGGTGGAAGGAGATGAGACGTGTCTTACTGCAGGTACTGAGCAGCAGTGAGGTGACAACCAGGAGTCTTCACCGGCCCACACACCAGATGTCTCTGCACACACACACACACACACACACACACACACACACACACACACACACACACAACACACACACACACACACACACACACACACACACACACACACACACACACACACACCGTAAGAATAGAAACATAATGCAGGGCATGATTGTTTTTGTGTGTGTGTCTGTGTGTCGTTACCTGTGTGTGTGTCGCTCCACTGGCTCTCCACAGCATTGCTATCTGCTGCTGGCGGAACTCATCCTGACAGGAAGTCACATGTAACGCTGTTGCCACGGCAACCTATGAAAGAAGCAGCAAGGAGGTACAAGAAAAAGTAAATGATCTGTTTGTTATTTTTAATAGGAAAAAAGTGTCAGTGTGTGTGTGTGTGTGTGTGTGTGTGCATGTGTGTGTGTGTGTGTGTGTGTGTGTGTGTGTGTGGCTCTCACTGTGCAGTCGGCTGTGGTCAGGTCCAGCTGTGCCAGGTGTGAAACACTGTCCCTGTGAACTGAAACAGACACACAGCACCGACTCTGTTACCTGAAGCTGTGATGTCACACGAAACACGGACACGTTCTTAAAGCAGCAGCTCAGTGATAGCAGTGAGCGTGGAGCCTGTTAGCTTAGCTTAGCTTAGCATAGCATGCAGATTGGAACCAGGAGGAAACCGTTAGCCTGACTCTGTCCTAACCATCTCTGAAGATCTCTAACTAACATGTCGTGTCTCCCTTGTTTAGTGTGTGGAGAAACATGAATGTAAAGGAAGTTACTGACTCCTTCTACAGATGGTTTGAGTATTTACGTCCCTGTGAAACCACATGTTTTGTTGTTGTTTCTGAAATCTCTCATTTACCAAAGTAAACAACTAAGAGTCTTAATTGAGTTCTTTGTTGAAGCTTCTTGGCGAAGACTCTACAGGGTTCACACATCTGGATTTGGCTCATGGTTCTTGACGTTCCACCTGGAAGATGCTCTGGTGATTTCACAGAACTGGACGGAGGGAAATGAGTCTGAATTTATCTAAATGTAGTTTTTTCATCGGCTGCTCTCAGAGCCGCCGCACAGACCAGACACAAAGTGACTGTGTTTCTGAGCGGACATTTGCTTTTATCGTGACCTTCATTAGACAAAGCAGCAGGAGAAGAGGAGGCTGTTTTGTTTACATTAACATTTTACATAAAGGTTGAACAAAGACTGATGTTGTTGCTTTTGGTCGTTATGGAAACAAAGTGCTTTTCACACAAACTGTTTCATCTCTTCACAGAATATGAAATGACTGAGAAACACACGAACACACCGTCATTATATAACCATCAAAAATCAACAGTATAACAGTATCCGTACCTGTGCAGGTACCAAGGCTGGGGTCGTATCCCAGCAACCCCTCCTCCTGGAATACTCGTTTCAGGTTGACCCTGAGCACTCCCTCGTTCTCCCCCTCCTCCACCTTCCTCCCTCCCCCTCCGCTCGTCCTCCTGCCTCTCTCCGTTTCCCGCTCTCTGTATGGGCAGTTCTCCAGCGCCTCCTGGATCTTCTCCTCCCGCTCCTCGTTGGTCCAGTTGGCAGGAGCTGTCGGCCAATCGATGCCCAGAGCCTGGAGAAAGGCGATGATGTCGCTGTCTTCGGGAAGGGTGGGGCAGTAGGAGACTGTAAATCTGAGACAGGTGAGGAGATTGGAATCAGCCTGTTACACCTGTGACTGCAACAAACAATGATTTTCATAAGAAGTTCACCTGTCTGTTACTTATGTCATTAACTGATCAATTATTGAATCTTATGAAAGTCAGAAAATATTGAAAACTGCTCATTAAAGTTTCCCGGAGTCCAGGATCACACTTTAAATTTATTTATGATGAGAATAAAACGAGGGAAGTGGATGTGGTGGATTTAGGAATTAGCTCTCGGACTCACCCCTGTCCTCTCAGCAGCGCCCCCATGTGGTCAGCCAACAGAACCGTCCTCAGCTGGCCCAGAGTCAGCGTCTCAGGGGTGGGTGTGTTGGGTTTAGGGTGCAGCGCGGGGCAGTTGATCACCACACAGCCCTGCCTCTGACTCGGGGGCTTCAGGTACTCTGTTGCTCCACCCGCCAGAACGGCCCTGAAGGATGCAGCCCGGTCCACCCTCACCCTCAGACCCTCACCCATCACCTCCCCACCGGCCACAGGCAGAACCCCGCTGCCCCGGAGGGACAGGACCCTGGACATCACTGCTGGAGGGACCTGGGTGGAGACGGGGAGAGATCAGAGAATGAGACGAGGGGAAAACACCTGAACTTCAGGTACTGACGTGTGGTCTGACACAGTGAACTGATACTGATATGTCAATTAATCCTTTCATTATTAAAATTATAGCAAATGTGTTTGATCTAGGGTTGTTATTTATTTTTATTATTATTAATTTTATTTAACCTTGATTCAATCAGGAAGTCTCATTGAGATTAAAATCTGATTTTCAAGAGAGAGAACAAGAAGCAGTCACAAGAGACATTCAACAACACAACTAAACAATAGAGGAAACGTCATCTCTAGTCTGAGGGCAGTTTCCAGTTCAGTCCAGTGTTAGTGTGAACATGAGAGATGTGGAGGGTGAAGTAGCTACTGGATTTAAATGAGAGAAGAAGAAGCTTTAACAGTGACAGAGGTTATTTTGTCTTGACTGCAGTGAGGTCCAGCCCACGGTGTGACACAGAACAATGACGAGTGCAGTATTTGTTTGTGATTTGTGATAAAGCGTAGAGCACTAAGACACACAGGGTTTAACAGCTGGAGTGTTGATGGAGCGGCGTGACAATAGAGTGTCACCACAGTCGGGGACATGAAGGTCAACTGCACAACAGATTCACAGCTGAAGAAGACGGACGTCCTCTAACTCTACACAAGGAGCCAGGAGTTTGAGTTTTAATTTTTGTGTTGAATATGAACCTTGAATGATAATCTTCTGTTAAAGCCAAATTCCTCAGTATTTGTATGAATCAGAGAAATATGAGTGACACTTAAAGTTTTAATGGCAGATGTTCAGAGTCTCTGCTGGTACAACAGCCTGTTTTACACTCAGTAGCATTGGAAAATACAGTTTATGATCTGCTTCACATCAGGTCATCTATACAAGCTCATGATGCAAAAACATCCTCCGTCACATGGACGCATGAACAGCTCTAAGATCCAAAGGTGGAGGCTGGAAGGACACATCTAAACTTCATATTTCTGTGACAGGCAGCTGTGGGAAAAAAAAACAACCTTCGTGTGTTTTCGTGCTTTCTCGTTTCCTGGCAGCTGCGCGTGTCGGTCTGACCCATATTGTACCTGCCACTCATGGGTTAATAATTACCGCCGCAGGCTGCCAGTGTCTGCTCGATCATGATGGAGCGATGTCAGTCACTCCAGGGGTGTGTGTGTGTGTGTGTGTGTGTGTGTGTGTGTGTGTGTGTGTGTGTGTGTGTGTGTGTGTGTGTGTGTGTGTGTGTGTGTGTGTGTCATGGCATGTCACTCAAACATATTAGTGAATTATAGTTTGCAGTTTGTGTTTATTTAATATTGGCTCTTGTTTTTTCAGACAGGCAGTTGGGATCAGCTGAGCGGTATAAGCAGGTAGTTCCGGTCCTCTGCTCCTATTGGCCGAGTCACGTCCGGCCATTTAAATATTCAGGTCAATTCAGTTGCTTTATTAGCATCAGTGTCAGATTAACAATATTTGCCAAAGCGTCCAGTATGATACAATAGTCATTAATGGCATGAGGGTAAAATATTATGGTTATTTATTATTATATATCATATTATACACAGATTCACTCGCGCCCTAGCTAACAGTCCCTCAGCAACTGTCGAGGAACTATACTGTTTAGCGGAAGAATAAAACGTAGACTTTCCTAGCGTAAATAGTTTAGCATGTAAACTAACGTTAGCCGTGTTGCTACCGTTTAATGAGCGTCCAGCGGTGTCGTTAATAATATTAGCTTCCAGCCGTTAGCTCTCCCCGGAGCAGCTAGCCATAAAAATACCGCGAAATGAGCGTTAAAGCCGTTAAAATGCTGCTAAACCCAACAGGTATCAGTCACACCGACCTGTCCGTCCGCATACAGCGTGTTGAGCATCGTGGTCGGCGACAGAAAGTCCCGGTTCCGAAGGTTTTTCGCGCTGCTCTCCTTGAACCAAAGCTTGTCCTGCTCGGGGAAGATCCTGTCGCCGTGTCCGCGGCTCGAGTCGGGGACATTCTCTGGCTTCCCCCGCAGTGCGGAGCTCAGCGCCCGGACGGTAGGTGTGATCCGGAGGGGCGAAGGCTCCTCGATGTTCTCCATCACCTCCACCCTGACACAAACAAGCAGGTGAGCTTGGTCCCGGGGTCTCAGCACATCCGCACCCTGCACATGTCTACTGATGAACCGGGGTCACGCTGGTCGGTGCTGAGGCAGGCCGCCGGATCACAGGCGATAATCCAGCCGCACGGCTGATCACTGATCGATATTGACTGTAGAGGGGGACTGCATTGGCCGATTTGCTTCTGCGGAACTAGTGAAGTGCAACCTGTGTTTCTGACGAGTGGATTTCCGTGTTGGACCAGTGGGATGTCACTAATAGCGCCATCCAGTGCACGGCAGAGTAACTGCAGGCGTAACTACATGGCCAAAAGTATGTGGACAGATACCGTTTGTGCAATCAATCAATCAATCAATCAATCAATCAATCAAGCTTTATCTGTACAGAACATTACGTACAGGTTAGTGTAGTTCATTCAGATGACTGATGAGCAAAAATAAAAAGGGACAAATCAAGTGAGAAAGCTGAGAATGAGATACAGTAAAATAGATTTAAAAAAAAAGCTCTAATAAACTTAGCAAAAAGAACATTTAATTATTAAATACATTTTAGATCATAAATACAATAAAATAAGTGAACAAAATAAAGTGACTAATGACTTTTGAGTCTATTCAACACCTCCATAAAATGCCTTTATTATAAAGAGTAAATATTTTTCGAGCTGCATGCCCTGAACACTGTTTTGTTCTTACTGTGTCAATGTGTTTTTATATATGTGTGTGTGTGTGTGTGTGTGTGTGTGTGTGTGTGTGTGTGTGTGTGTGTGTGTGTGTGTGTGTGAGAAGGCAGTAATAGAGAGTAATCGCTAGAGATCATTTCTTTATTTTATATACAACTCATCTACATATCATGTTAATTACAGTTTTGAGTTTACAAACGTAAGGATATTAGACATACCAGACACGTATAAACATCGATCAATACTATAGTATTAATACTATAGTATTGATCTACCCTAAATGTCATGCGTGATATAAACGTGTGGTGTTAAGTGCAAATACTGTTTTGTCCTCAATGTTTACACTTTAATGTGGAAACATTTAATGAATGTGGAAACATGAACGTGTCCAGTTGTGTGTATTTGACCGTCATGTCTGATCCAGATGAAAGCAGCGGTGTGTGGTGCAGCTTTAGCCCGCGGACAGGCGTCAGTCAGCGGCTCTGTGTGTCTCTAGCTCCGCTGCCGGATCCGTGTCGGAACCATGAAGCCGCCATTCCGCCTCTTACCGTTTATACCGAACGGAGAGGCGGAATAACGGCGCAACATTCCCGCCTCGACGGGCTGTGTAAAAGGGTCTTTTCTCTGAGCGCTTCTTCTTCCGGCTCAGAAATGTGACGTAAAGGGCACAAACACACAAGGGAAGTCTTTGTAGTAAGTTGAGCCGCTTCAGCTGCAGCGTTTTCACCAGAGAAGAAGAAGAAGATGCACAACTGGCAGGAGAATGAGATCAAAGAACTTCTGAACATCCGGGGGTCGGAGGCCATCCGAAACCAGATCACGGGCACGGTGAAGGACTCGGTGGTCTACAACAGGATGACCAAACTGCTGGCGGAGCGGGGGGTGTACAGGTCCCACATGCAGGTGATCAGCAAGCTGAAGGCGCTCAGGAAGCAGTACATCAAGTACCACCAGCAGAAGACCCGCTGCGGGACCGACCGCGTCGACTGGCCGTTCTACGAGCAGTGCCACCGGGTGTTCGGGAACGGCCCCGCGGTGAACCCGGTCAAACGGCAGAGGAGTCCCACACCTCCACCTGCATCCTCACCCCCCCCGCCACTGCCTCCCTCTCCTCCGCCTCCACCGCCGCCCTCAGCCCTCAGCGACGACCACCAGGAGGTCGTCGTCGGCCTCTGGGACGAAGTGGACAAACATCTGGGTCCAGTGGAGCCGGACGACGAAGAGGACCAGTACAGCCCTTCAGAGCCGCTGCACACCAGCAACACCAGTAAGAACCTGAGTTATGATCCAGAGGAAGAGACACCTGGAGGACCTGCAAGGTCCCAGGTACCACCAGGGACCGGAGTTATCAAATCTGAATCCAGAATCAAATCCACTCACAGAGTCCAGTTTCTTTCAGATCAAATAATAAATCAGCTGTAGGTAACAAAAGTTATAGAGAGCTAGAAGAACATCTCAAAGACTGACAGGCTAAGAATTATACGTGTAGTTTTAAAGAGAGGTGACATATTTAGCTGAGGTGTTGTTAATAAAACAGTGGGAGACGATGAATTATTCTATAAGAGACTTGTTAGATGTCAGATTATCCAGTGTTTTCCTAATTAAAAGCAGACTGACTGTTGAACCAGCTGTTGAGCAGCTGTCAGTTAACTGTCTTCATACACAGAGATGTTCCTGCATCAGTGTCTGTATGAAGCCCTGCGAGCAGCACACAACAACATGACATCCGTTCTCAGCAGAAGTAAACAGCTGGTGTTACTGACTCTGACGGACAGAGCCCATGTTTCAGTTGTAAAACCTTTTTAAACTCTGCAGAGAAGAACGAGGAAGCATCTCTTACTGTCTTTTTTATAAGACGTGAAAAGTTACAACTTCATCTCTTCAAAACATTTTAAATTAAAATCTGTTGTTTGTTGTTTGTTTTGCATAAATTCTTACAAGACAATGTAAAGATGAAAAAGAGTCACGGTTTAAATCAGAGGTACAGCTTCATGTCTTTATATCACTGGTCACATTTATTCACTTACTGTATCAAAACTCTCAAATCAGATCAATAAGATCATTTAACAAGTCATTGAATATCAACATCCAAAGACTAAAATCTGAGTCATGATTCAGTCAGACCTGAACACAGCCCTCAATGAATCTGATTAGAAACCAGAGAAGAAGAAGTGATAGTTGTCAGTTCATCAATGGTTCAGAACAAACAGGAAGTTAAAATGGAAAATTCACTACACTTCATTTTCTAACATGTAAACAAACATGGGCGAAAACAAAAACAGGGCTAAAGTTGAAGCCGCAGTTTAACGCACTGTATCCATGGCAACATGTTTCCTGTTTGTTGGAAATGTTTATATCTTGTGTTATCAGAGGAGAGGCCGTCACTGCAGGAGGCCTACAGCTGATCTGGGAGCTGTGAGACACCTGTTGGACACTCCTGGTTTAAAGAGTCGAAGCAGGAACTTTTCTCCTGACGGACAGTTATAGTTTTTATAATGTTGGTCGTCAGTGTGTATCAGCTAGTTATCTTTGGTTCAGGAGGTGTAACCTTTACCATGATGTTCAGTGGATGAAAACACAACGTCGCTGCTTTAATTAAAGTCCAGGTTGATGAAACAGTAACGTGTCTCTGTCCCGTCTCTGACCAGCTGCTCTGTCTTTGGTTTCGTAGCGTTCAAGGTCCCATCCAAGAAGAAGAAAACGACAGTGATGGAGCAGGTCTCGGCTTTAGTGTCGGCGACAGTCGCCCAGCTCAGAGAGATGGACGCCGCCATGCAGGCGCAGGAGGACGCCCGGCTGCAGAGGCTAATGGACCATGAGAGGGAAATGCAGAACAGTCTAGTGAGTCAGCTGGTAGCCATGCATGAACGCATCAGCCGAGAGAACCACGAGAGACACCTGGAACTGGTGGACACGATACTCTCCAGGTTCCCCTCGCCTTCAGGCCGCTGACCGGCTCTTCCTGTGAGGGCGGCGGCGGCAGCGTACGACAGGGTTATTCACTCTGACTCTCCGACAACTGACCAGTGCCTGAGCCACATTACTTTTATTTTCACTGTATGTAGAAATAATTCACTGAGATCACCTTTAACCTTTAACCTCAAACAGATCTGAAACAGATTCAGGTTCAAACCAGGTCCCGCTCTCACTCCAGGCCCTGACGCTCTGACTCACTGCTCCTCTCTTTATCTGACCACTTAACCGTAGACACACCGTACTGTACAACATTACACTGTACCACACCGTACTGTACCGCACCACACCACATTACACTGTACTGTACCACACCACACCACATTACACTGTACCACACCGTACTGTACGACACCACACCACATTACACTGTACTGTACCACACCACACCACATTACACTGTACCACACCGTACTGTACTGTACCACACCACACCACATTACACTGTACTGTACCACACCACACCACATTACACTGTACCACACCACATTACACCACATTACACTGTACTGTACCACACCACATTACACTGTACCACACTGTACTGTACTGTACCACACCACATTACACTGTACCACACCACACACATTACACTGTACCACACCGTACTGTACGACACCACACCACATTACACTGTACTGTACCACACCACACCACATTACACTGTACCACACCGTACTGTACTGTACCACACCACACCACATTACACTGTACTGTACCACACCACACCACATTACACTGTACCACACCACATTACACCACATTACACTGTACTGTACCACACCACATTACACTGTACCACACTGTACTGTACTGTACCACACCACATTACACTGTACCACACCACATCACACCACACCACATTACACTGTACTGTACCACACTGTACCACACTGTACCACACCACATTACACTGTACTGTACTGTACCACACCACACCGCACCACATTACACTGTACTGTACTGTACCACACCACACCGCACCACATTACACTGTACCACACCGTACTGTACGACACCACACCACACCACACCACATTACACTGTACTGTACCACACCACATTACACTGTACTGTACTGTACCACACCACACCACATTACACTGTACCACACCGTACTGTACTGTACCACACCACATTACACTGTACTGTACCACACCACACCACATTACACTGTACCACACCACATTACACCACATTACACTGTACCACACTGTACTGTACTGTACCACACCACATTACACCACATTACACTGTACCACACTGTACTGTACTGTACCACACCACATTACACTACATTACACCACATTACACTGTACCACACCACATTACACTGTACTGTACAACATCACACCACACCACACCACATTACACCACATTACACCACATTACACCGTACTGTACTGTACCGCACCACATTACACTGTACCACACCGTACTGTACTGTACCACACCACATTACACCACATTACACCACATCACACCACATCACACCCCATTACACCGTACTGTACCACACTGTACCACACCACATTACACTGTACTGTACTGTACCACACCACATTACACTGTACTGTACCACACCACACCACATTACACTGTACCACACCGTACTGTACTGTACCACACCACATTACACTACATTACACCACATCACACTGTACCACACCACATTACACCACATTACACCACATTACACTGTACTGTACTGTACCACACCACACCGCACCACATTACACTGTACCACACCGTACTGTACTGTACCACACCGTACCACACCGTTGTAAACCGACAGTGGTGCTGAAAAGACACGAGTGCACAGGAGCAATAACCAAACACTAATTTGAAAGCACCATAATAATAAACTGCAGCTCTACAACCTGTTTGTTACATGAATATTGTTATAATGCAATATACCAAAAATATTGGTAGTTCACTTTTTAATCTTTTGAGCTCAAAATCCAACATTCTGTAAAAAGTTTATAAGTTTAATTCAGAGATGATGAAGTCAGCTTGGTGACTTTATTCTAAATGTATATTGTGTAGTCTACGGATGTGTGGTTATAATTGTCTGACTCTACAGACTCAGCAGATGTTTTTTGAGCATGTTCTGAGTCTCATCCACTGAATTCACTTTGGTCACGTTTCACCTCCGGCTTCTCCCGGTCGTCATCGACACCGTGTCCATGTGACGTGAAGAGTTTCACAGAGACGTGTCAGCCTGGTCTGCAGAGCCGGTTCATGGATCAGTCTGATGTTGATCTGAAATACACACTCTCATTTTACCACAGAAACATCAGACACCTGACCCCCAGACTAACTCAGGCCTGAGACCAATGTTACCATGGTAACAATCAATGACACCTGTGCTGACCAGCAGCCCCCAACAACAAGAAACAGGAAATCATAGCTCATAGTTTGTGGGTTGCTAACACAGACACACATGTTCCTCTGTGGGACGTTTTTTATTTTCTATTTGGAAAAAAGTCTTAATTTACCCAGAATTCATTGTGCCAAAGATGAGGCTTGTCCAACAGATGAACTCAGACGTCCATCAGCCAGACAGACTCTGACTGTGTCTCAGATAAAACAGTCGGACTTCAGATCGACTGAGTCTGAACGAAGAGTGAAACAATAAAAAGAAAAATAATCGCTGTGGTCTCTAGAAACTCTTTCCTTCTCGTTACTCACATTATGTTTTCCTGGTTCTGGTGTTACTGACTGATTGGCATTAGACTGATCTATGAGCAGTTCAGACTGGACCAACACTACAGAGATCTGTGAAACCCTCTCCTGATGTTTGTTGAGCCGGGTTAGAGAACGTCACATCTGCCACGAGAGGCTGGAAATCTGAGCTCGGAGACTGAGCGTGTGCAGAGCGAACGCAGCCTGCAGTTTACAGGAAAGAAGACAAATGCAAAACCCCCAAAATATAAACTGTAGTATCTGACGTATGGAAGATGTAACTGAACCTCTTCTACCACCTCCGCTCAGTTGCTGTGCACGGTGGACAGTGAACGCACCACGCCGGCGGCTGCAGCCTTTTGTTGTGGTGAAACTCTTGAAGCATTTGTTTTCATTCCCAGTCATTGATGTTGAAAGAGCTGCTCTACACAGTGACTTCACAACACGGGATTCACAGAGCACAGCTGTGTCAAACACTGATGTAAATACATGTTTTAGTCATGTGACCCAGTGGTGAGGGAGAGGACACTGCTCCTCAGTATTTTATTATAGGGGATGTATGATGAGTGATAATGTAGAATATTTACAGACAGTAACTGATCAAGTTTAAACCCTGAGCTTCATTAGCGATAACACATGTACAGCTGCAACAATATAATGGCACAAATCCACATCAGAATATCAGATAAGCTCTCGAGTCGTTCTCGGTGTCATTCTTGGCTGACACGAAATTCCCGGTTGCGTTCACTGTCCTCAGCAATCCGGGAGAAAACGTGTCATTGAGGAAAAACACCCGAAACAAAGCAAACCTCAGTCATCACACAGCGATATGCTGCTTCTCTTTATCACTTTTAATTTCACTAACAACAAACTGCAGATCTACCTTGAATGGACCAGTGGTGAGCAGTTAGCACTTAGCACTTAGCACTAGTGTTTATGAATGGGGGGGGGGCACTACATATAAGCTACAAAGGCTTTGGTTTGTCCATGTGGTTCAGTCAGCTGGGACGTGTACTAATACTGTAGATACTTTTATACTGTTAACAGTGTTTTACTGATGAAATGAAATTTATTGTTTTGTTTTTTTCTTAAAGGAAAAATAAAGTTTTCTGCTGAAATAAAAAACCAAAGGGAGTCGTCTTCAGTTGAAAAGTCAGGATATAAAACAGGATCTGTGGGAGGAAGGAAGGAGCACGTCTGCTGAGGATGTCCTGTGCGTTGTGGGATGGAAACGGACCCCATAACCAGCTGGAGCGCAGAATCACAGCTGCATTATGGGTTCCGTTACAATCCCACCCACCAAAACAAGGCTCAGGTCCGGGCTCAGGTCCGGGTTCAGGTCCGGGTTCAGGTCTGGGTTCAGGTCTGGTCTGGACAGCGCAGCTAAAAAGATGAAAAATATGGTTATTAGGAAAAAATGTGAAAATGTTTTACAGCTGGTTCTTTAACTGAACTTCATGTTGCATTTGATAAAAATGTGAAGGAAAGAAAACAATCCAGTGAATCACAGTATGTCTGAAACATCCTTAAACTTTTATTTTGAAACCAAACACTGAGACAAACTGAGCTTTAGACGTCAGGTCATTAGAGGAACAGTTTGTAAAAATCCCAGGACATCTCTAAATGTAGAAGTGACGAGGCTTCGACATTTCTCTCGTCATAAACCACAGTTCAGATTATCAGGTTGTTTGTAATGAAGAAGCAGCAGAAAGTTCAGATTAATGATTATATGGCACATG
The DNA here is from genome assembly GCF_021018895.1 of Seriola aureovittata. Classification (NCBI taxonomy): domain Eukaryota; kingdom Metazoa; phylum Chordata; class Actinopteri; order Carangiformes; family Carangidae; genus Seriola; species Seriola aureovittata. The sequence continues at coordinate 28,889,098 of NC_079372.1, forward strand.
ACACATCATACATCCTCTGGTGCGATAATACGATCTATTTTAAAATAAATGATTCAAACAGTGCAGCGAAACCTCGGCTCAGTCGGCTGATAACAACTACTGTACTACAGTATTTTACTTTGAGCTGCTCAGTGAAACTGGACGTGACAAATAACTGAAGAACTCCAGTAAAATATCTTGACACTTTCAGTCTTTCAGTTCACATTATAAATGATTTGCATGTTTTATCTTTCTATCATTTTTACTCCATTTTACAGCAGCTGCAGAAACAGAATCTGAGGACTCAGTGAAACATAAAACAAGGCGACCATTAAAACTCATCCATCCAATCAGCTGCAGCTGCAGGTTTCAAACTGACAAAAGTGACAGTGTGTCAGAGTCTGATCCAGGAAAATAATTCAAACCACCAGCTACAGTTACCGAACAAAAAAAGATTCTTATGATCAAACTTGTCTGAATATTGTAAAAAGTAAAAATCTTTTTATTGCTTATCTCTTATTTTAAAGATGAGTGAAGTTGATGCTGTTGAGATCTGGTTGAACCTCACAGACCTCTGGCACTGACGCTGTAAACAACTGTTTTCTTGTTGGTTCTCATCAGAGTTTAAACATTTTGTGTCTAAGAAACAAAGAATATTAAGAAAAGAGGTCAGATTAATCTTAAGGACTTTTTACACATTAAAAATGAACAGTAAAAGCAGATTCTTCCAGGCTACCGATCTTAAATCGGATCATTGAACCCGGTTCGGCAGCATGAGGACGAGCGGCAGTGAAAAGACAGAAACACTTCACAGCTTCCTCACCACGCAGGAATCTGAAGGAGGAATGAAAAACAAACTTTGTGTTTCTGGAGAAAAACATTTTTAAAATCAGCCTGAGGCGCGACATGTCAGCTGAGACTGAGCAGAGACCGCTGAACCATCATTCACTGCATCACATTTATAAATAGTCCCTTTGTATCTGTGACCCGTCTTGAAAAACCTGTTGTGTTTTTATCTGTTAAGAGACGACGGAGAGAAAAAGAGAGCGAGCTGGAGCTGGGGCACGAGAGGTCAGACAAGGAAGAGCTGATAGAGCGATAAAAGGAAGGAGCTGAAAAAAAAATGAAGGAAGAGATTTACATGTGGACTCCTTCCTGTGGAGCTGAGAACAGGTTTGAGATCCTGATCTGAAGCTGCCTGAAACTCTCACAACCTTAAATAAAGCTGGAATATAATAAATGATCAAATATTGAGGCGGCTGCTGAAAGAAAGAGGAATGAGACGGAACAACACAAGCTCCAACACGCTTTCAGTTTGTCACTTAGACTTCAACCCCTGATAAGAAAAGCCGTTCAGTTTTCCAGCAGTGAGAGGAGCGAAGAACAGACTCGGTCCTGACCTTGAAAAAGAGAATAAACCGTCTGTTAGAGGAAGAAAAGGTGAGGACAACGTGTGGAAGACAGTGAAGAGATCAAATGAGGAGACAGACTGAGGTGGGATGAGGACACGCAGAGACAAACACAGTATGAATGAAGTGAAAGCAGAGAAGCAGCAGCCTGTAAGACACTGACTGTGACTTATTCACAGTTTGTGAAACAGAGTCAAAGTTTTCCAGCTCACCATCGAGTCTGAGCGGAGAGAGTCCTCCTCTGTCCTCCGTCTGCCAACGCTCAGTCCAGACTTCCTCTTTAAATACTCTAGAGATTCATTTCACTTTCACTTCTCCTGATCACACTAAACTCCTCCTTTCCTTCCTTCATCCCCTCCCTCCCTCCCTCCCTCCCTCCTCCCTCCCTCCCTCCCTGCTGGAGACGACACACACTGTCATGTGTTTCTTTATTTCTTAAACTCTAGAGAAATATAAATGTTCAGTTTTATCAGCTTGTGAACAAACAGATGTCATGATGTAAAGTTGGATTATTTTTCTTGTCTTTAAGAACCTTCAGTTTATTTATTAAACCTGTAATAATTAGGCATCATCGTGATGAAATGTTTTCATACATTATGAGATATCCAGACATTTACATATCATGTGCACTGATCCTCTGAGGTCTCAATACTTTAGTGTTGAGACTGAAATGTATTATTTTATACAGTATGTGCATCTTGACTCTGTCAGTTTCACACGTCACCACTAACGTAACATCAAGATTTAAACCTGTTTACATTTTTATAAAAGCTCCGTTCAACCACTTAGTGGATCGAACCATGTACAAGTTTAATCTGCTGAGGTCTGAGATACAGATTCCACAGCAGAACTGACTGTGGACGTTTCACTGGAACTGAAGGATGAAAAGTGTTGGGTGAGTTCTGTGGATTATTCAACTCAAACTCTCTCTGGTCATTTTTCAAATGTATGTTTTCAACAGACATGAACTTCCTTCAGTGTATCTGAAGTGTCAGAGCTGCTCTGTACCACTAGACTGAGGTGAGAACATTTAGTTCTTTCTTTTATCTAGTCATTCATTTATTTATCTACTTGTTTATTTGTTCATTTATTTCCTTCTCTCTGACTGAAGCTCCTTCTTGTTCCTTTCAAGCAGAAACATCCTCCGACTCGTCCATGAGGTCGTCCTCAATGTGAAGCTCATGATCACGGGTGATGATTGTTTGTCATTTGCCCAGTTTTTCATTTTTAAATAAAGATATGACACAGAAAACATTCTTGGAAATCTCATAAAAAAACATAAACACGTCGTGATCTTCATCTTCGGGCCAGTTACTGTTTATGTTTTCGATCTGGAGACGAGGCTGTGAAGTGACCTTGTTTGGAAAGTCATGAAAACGAATTAATTTACACTGTTTCAAACACATTAAGACTTTTAAAACACGTGTGTTAGTAGATACGTGGCACAGAGAAACCACGGCCTCATCAGGCTGCTGGCAGTGACAATAAGAGCTCTGGTGCTCGGAGTCGAAGTCAAATAGTTGTTTAGCGTTTAAAATTGGATGAATTTATTATTATTGATAATAATAATAATAATACAAGGATATATGTCAGTGGCTGGTCAGGAGTTGATTTACACTGAATTATAGTCATTTCATGCAGAGTTTTAGGAAACTAGAGTTGTTTGAAAACTAACTTTCTCACATTTACACTTAATGTCTTTGACCTTGACTTGTAGACGTCCTTTAATAAAGCGTACTACGCTGTTACTAACGGTAACTGTATGAGTTGTGGCAGTCGTAGTAATGGTAGTAGTAGTTGTAGTACCTGTAGTAGAAGTGATGGTGGATGTACAGTAGCTGTAGTTTCCTCATGTAAAACCCTGATCTCTCAGTGCTGCTAACTGCTGCCTGTAACCTGACTCTGCTGTTAATTAGAGCCGTCTGTGTGCCACATGATGGATGAGGTGAGACAGGTGTGGCCAACAGAGTGTGACTGGAGGAGTCCTATCAGCCTGTGTGGGTTTCAGCCTGGAAAGTCCGGTGGATTTGGCCGAGGACCTGATCCTCCCTGGAGACCTGCAGCTGACGGGAAGGTGAGACGGGGGGAGAGAACGTGGCGGCTTGTTCCCCGGAGGAGGAAACCTGGACATCACTCCCACGCTGTGTCCTTGAATGTTCTTGAGTAATTAACAGGTGAGCAATAACGCAGCATGATTGGACAGACGAACAGGGTTGGCACTTCCCTACAGTGAACGAAATGCCACGTTGCAGTGGTTCATGTAGTGACGGACTTTAGTTTCTGTGTTAACCTCAGCTTCTCAAGGAAACTCCGTTACTTTACTTTGTGTCACTTTATGGTTTGTTGCATCAGATGAAAGAATCCAGATGCAAACTGTTAATAATCACCTGCATGTAGAGCTTTTATTGTGACGGTTGTACAGTATATTTCACAGGAGCTGTAGAGTAATGAATTCCTACAAAGAAACTGAAGTGTAGTTGGTCGTCGTTAATGCGACCACAGCGTCTTTGACTCAGAGCAGCAGCTCAACATGTCGAACAAAGAGCTGAACAGATCTGAATATGAGGAGTTTACATACTATAGTAGGTCATGGTATAGTAGGTCATGGTATAGAAAGTCATACTATAGTAAGTCATGGTATAGTAGGTCATGGTATAGTTGGTCAACTATAGTAGGTCATGGTATAGTTGGTTATGCTATAGTAAGTCATGGTATAGAAAGTCATACTATAGAAAGTCATACTATAGTAAGTCATACTATAGTAGGTCATGGTATAGCAAGTCATGGTATAGTAGGTCATACTATAGTAGGTCATGGTATAGAAAGTCATACTATAGTAGGTCATGGTATAGTAGGTCATGGTATAGAAAGTCATACTATAGTAGGTCATGGTATAGAAAGTCATACTATAGTAAGTCATGGTATAGTAGGTCATGGTATAGTTGGTCATACTATAGAAAGTCATACTATAGCAAGTCATGGTATAGTAGGTCATGGTATAGTAAGTCATACTATAGTAAGTCATACTATAGTAAGTCATGGTATAGTAAGTCATGGTATAGTAGGTCATGGTATAGAAAGTCATACTATAGTAGGTCATGGTATAGAAAGTCATACTATAGTAGGTCATGGTATAGAAAGTCATGGTATAGAAAGTCATACTATAGTAGGTCATGGTATAGTAGGTCATGGTATAGTAAGTCATGGTATAGAAAGTCATGGTATAGAAAGTCATACTATAGTAAGTCATGGTATAGTAGGTCATGGTATAGAAAGTCATACTATAGTAAGTCATGGTATAGTAGTCATGGTATAGAAAGTCATACTATAGTAAGTCATGATGAAGCTTAGCGTAAGTTGAATCACGGAGACTATCTCTGCTCTGCTTCCCTCTCTCACCCCGACTCCTTGTAATCAGCTGACTTCAGGTGTTTAGCAACCAATCGGATCTCGCCACGATCTGTCAGCCAATCGAGTCGTCCGTCATACTTTGTGTTCTCCTGCTGTCAGCTGTGATTTCAGTGCGAACTGCTGTGACTGTACTTCACTCCACCCACCTCCAGTCTTCATATCCAGCCAGCCCGAGCTCATCATCACTCCTCATGACATCCAGACCTCCAGCTTCAACTCTTATTATCTCCAGGACCACTATCAGTTTGTAGAGCACGGAGGTTATTCCTATATTTAGAAACATCTGTGTTTCTAACACAGACGTAACAGAAATGTCTGATTGCTGAAGACTCCCACATCTCACTTTTCCTCTCTAGCTTTGTATAAGACTATTAAAAATGATTTGTTTACACAAATGTCTCTTCTGATCAAACTTTAGTAAGTCATACTGTGGTGTGCAAAGGCGCAGGTTTGGTCTCAACACTGGGACGTAACAACCCCGCAGGTACAGAAAGGCTTATGCCGAGTATATCATAGTGTGGTAAGGCGTAAATGTCCAAATACGTCAGAGTATAATAAGACATAAAAACGAAAAATGCCATAGTATAGAAAGGAAATGTCAGAAAAGTGTGTAGTAATGCACTGAAGAGTAAAAAAAACCCAAAAAAACAGTAGTATAGTAAGGCATAAAAAGCTTCATAAAATGTGTCTTAGTTTAGTCGTAGGCATAAAACCTCATAGTATAGTTTGGTATAAAAACATCATGGTATGGTAAGGCTGTCCTTTGTCAGTGTGCCAGTCTGTGTACAGCTGCACCTGCTGGGTCCTGGATACAGAGAGAATCCAGCAACGGGACATCCAGGGTGACGTGGAGGTCCTGGGTGAGGAGGACGTCTCCTCTGCCCCATGTGTCCTCCTCCAACAGTGGAGCCTCCAGTCCTCCAGGAGATCCTCGGGATCACCTGGGCACAGCGGGGTAGTGGCTCCTGGTGGGTATACTCTCAATTTCTGCCCTTTTTTAACGCAGCCCAGAAAAATGCCCTGTTTTAGAAACAGTGACATGTGAGACTACTCTATTTAGTTTAGTCAGTAGTATTTGCTCATTGTCACATAATTTCTGCTGCTTGATCTCAGGGAGGAAGGATTATGACATTATTAAACCAATACCGGCCCACAGACCAGTGAGATACAACTATGCATTCTGAGTGAACTTAGTCCATCCACACTGTGGACTATTCTCTCACTTGGCAAGTCAGTAGTTTCTTTTGTAAACTGTGTCTTTGAACAGCTGATGTGCAACAGACAGCGTGGGCCAGAGTGTATTATTATATATCAGTCTATTATAACGTGAACATGATCAGGAGCAGTTTGTGGGTTTTACTGGTCACACAGGCAGCCTGCAGGAATGTAAAATATCCATGAGGCAAACATGGTGTTTCAGTTATTAAAATAACTCACAACCCATTCAAAAGTGTAAAGTTGTCATAATACATTTCATTTTATTTATTTAATTCCCCCCCCTAAACAGTCAATTACACATGATGTAGCTGTAGCTATATCTGTGACTGTGGAGCCCTGACATGTTATTAACATCATTTACAAGGTCCAGCAATAAAAACGACGTTGGGCTTAACTGTACCGGTGTACCCCCGGGGGTCCACCTCGAAGATGTGGTGTCAACAATCCGGCCGCCATCTTGGAAAGCCAACACACCAACATTGGTAACCCAGGCAACCGTTTCAGAAGCAGCACCAGCAGCTTCTTTGTCACCTAGAGAGAGAGAGAGAGAGAGAGAGAGAGAGAGAGAAAGGTTTCACATGTTAATGTTAATATTTGTGTGTGAATTTAGTGCACACACAGCAGTGGTGTGAAAGCAGCTGTAAGAACATAAACTGCCTGAATTAAACCTCATCCTAGAGAAACTCCCTGTGGGAAAGAAAACTAGAGATGGCTGCTGGACAGATCAATCAGTTAGACATACAGTGCATTTAGAAAGTTCTCACACTTTTACATTGTACTATTCTTCTTATAAATTCATTCATCAATGAAAAATGCCAGCAAGCTAGCTGCTAATGCTAGAGATAATGAAAATGGGGGGGGCAGTTCTATATACTGTATGAGCACACATGCATTGCCTCCATGTATAACATTGTTAGCATTATAATTGTAATCAATGTCATTATTGTAGAAAAGAAGCTAATCCTGATGATCAGTGCTAATGCAAATGCTAATTAGCCCACCGTCTTTTATTTGCAATCTATTGGTAGCTGCTAATGCTAATGCTAGTGAGGTCCACCCTCTGTTCTTTTTGTCCCTGTGTTTTTCACCAATAGAAAAAAAAGAAGCTAATGCTAGCTGCTAATGCTGGCTCGCTAGCCCCGCCCCTTCTTCTGTTCTGCCCATGTTTTTTTAACCAATAAAGACAAAAAAAAAAAAAAAAAAAAAAAAAAGAGAAAATGCTAATGAAATCGGCGGCTGTCTCGCGCCCGGGAAAGAAGAAAAGCTTTTGTGGACGTCTGTGTTCAGAGACAAAGAGCAGGAAACTGTAAAACTCAGTGAGCAACATTCCCAGTGTGAGACACTGACAAGTACAAAGTTTGATCTCGTCACTTCAGTGTCACTGTGGGAACTTTTGACCAGAGTTTTACAGTTTTCTTCTCTGTATCACGACACAGATGTTGACAAATCCATTTCTTCTTTTACAGTGTCTTTGTTCAACCTCAACACTGATCATTGTTGAGTTCTGATTCAGACTTTCAACAAATATAAACCTCTTTGACACAAGAGCAATTGTTTCACATACGCAAACTTGCTCAAAATCATTTTGAGCCTAATCTGAGCCGAGGTACATATAGCTACAGCCAACAACAGTTTTGTTTTTAAAAACATCTGCTAACTAATACACATCTCTCAGCATAAAACACACTATGTTACACCATGTTACATTTACATGGTCGTTTACTATTGGTAGAGCTTTGGTCAGTGAAGTGATAAACAGTTGTTACTGAGTAGTTCCTCATTACTCCATCATTATATCACAATAAGTTCCTTAACAAATCAGACACAGCAAGTTTCAAAACAAGTATTTTAATTGTATTCAAGCCAAATATATTAATAATCACATCCACGTTGTATTCTGATGCATTCGATATGATGACAACTTAAATGTAATAGACAGATAAACGTTTAAGATGAGTTAAAATGATATTCTATGATCTATGTGGAAATGCAACTACACAAAATACAAACTGCTTTTAACAGACTTACCTTTTCTTGCCCCAGGTGGATTCTGCCATCCCTATGAAAACTCAAAAGGAAAAATAAGGACATGTAAAGCAGCTCCTCTTTTGACTATGAAATGTTTTTGAAGCGTTCTAAGGACTTCAGAACATAAAAGATCTATCAATCATCCATTTAAACCTCATTTAGCATTTACTGTAATTAAAACAAGACTTTATGAATAAATGATACATGTACATGAGAAGAAGTTGTAGAAGAGATTCCTATATATATATATATATATATATATATATATATATATAGATATATATATATATATATAGATATATATATCTATATATATATATATATAAAAATAAACACATTAGCGGTGAGGCAACACAAAGACACTGGAAGAGGAAGAGCTTCTGTGTCACATACAAAGCACAAAACGGTAAAACTTGCTCAAAATTCCTGCAAGTGTGTGACACTGAGGTTACAAGTAGAATTTAAATTGAGGTGTGAAAACAGGATCTGAATTCTACTTGTAACCTCCATACACCTGCAGATTTATGAAGGCAAGGGGATACTGCAGGACATGGGTGGTCCTTGGCAGGATACAGCAGCATGAGGACGGGATGATGACATCACAAAGGCAGACTCAGAAATTGAGAAAAAAAAGAAAAAAATACTGCAACACTCAATACATATATGAAAATACCACACAACTATGTACAAATGTGTTTTAGAATGACAAAACTCCTGCTGGGCAAGATGTGCAAAAGGTATTGATTAGGGGATGTGCAAAAGATCACAGTATAGACAATATCCATCATGTGCAGGGATCACACCTCAAGGTGTTGATGTCATGTGGTTGATGAGGCCAGATGCAGAAGAAAAGGCAGGTGCTGGTTCATCATTGATGATTAGACTGGACTTCTGGTCCTGATACAGACAAACATGTGATAGGACAATTCCTTTAGATCATACAAGTTCTTCATATTCAAACATGTTAGGTCTGTTGTGTGAGTATAATAGATTGTGAGGTTAGATATGAATATGCAAAAAATAACGACAGTATGAATATTATGAGATATACAAAATGTGAACACTAGTAACAGTATGAATATAATATATTATGAAATGTAAATTAAGTGTAAACAACTAGAGGTGTGATAAGAATTCAATGTGTACACACACACACACACACACACACACACACACACACACACACACACACTATATCACCAACAAATTCAGTAATACAAATATGGATATACATAACCAATATAGGAAGTGGTTTATTTATTATCAAGAATCAGCAGTATGAACATGTTTACACTGTGGGTCTGATTTAATCACAGTGGTAAAGTCTTACTGTTAAAAGTGAATGACAGCATGTTACTCACCTGGACCCTCCTCACTGTCTGGACTCTCTGCCGTTGGTGAGACAGGTGGAGGCGGTATTGCACCTGTACTGGCTCAGGTCCTGATAAAGACAGAGGGATGCTGAAATCTCCTGAGAAATGTAAAGACCTAGTTCACTTTCAGTCATGGCTGATCTCCTAACAGTAATGTAAAGTGGTTACAACATGGTGAACCGATCGACGTGTATTCACTCGGTCTACTGGCTCCATACAATCTCACGTTACAGTCAGTTACAAGATGAGCCTGAAGTTACTGACGTCACTAGCTGGACAACAGCCGAGACCAACAGACACAATCCTACTAACCGCTAAAACGTCTGTCGACAACGTCAATATCACCACCTGAAATGTTTGTCGGTCGCTGCACTGATTATACTGTTAGCTAAAGAGCTAACATTGAAGCTACTCACCAGGCTAACAGGAAAGTTGCGAGCTCGGCATCAAACCGCATCTCTTTCCTCTCAGGAGCTTCTCCAGCGGTGGAAAGCCACATCCAGATTTACTCTGTTGCTTCTTTTCTTTGCCGTTGAACGTGGTTTCTTGTCGGGAGCGGTTCTTCAGGACGCAGATGAATATCGTCTTTTAGGAGCCGGAACTTGTTCTTCTTCGTGGACTGAGGGGCAGACTTGACGCGCCACTGACTCACACAGCGTCCAGTGTCACAAAGTGGTATTACAACACGGGACAGGCTGGTGCGCATGCGCATTTCAGTAGATGACTCTGAAATACAACGGATGGAGGTCAACATTTTAATTTGCTTTTATTTGCTTGAAATATAAAATACAATCATGCTTTCCCTTATACTTACATTCAATTTGTGACGTACAAACGTTTGTATTTGCCCATTTTGCATTCAGGCCAGTAGATGTTGCACTGTTCACATGAAGCATCAAGATATAAACCCTTTGTGGAACCACTTTACTGAGAAAGTAAAATCTCCGACGCTGTGGGACTCACATCCAGTACCAGGCAGTTGATTTCTGCAAGTAAAAAAGATACAACAGCCCGGGAAATTTTACTCACTGAGTATTTCACTTACTGACTGTGGACTGCTCACAGAGCCAGGTGTCAGTTCACTGAAGCCATGTTGGTTTCTAGGTTCTATATATGACGACATGGGCCTGTCTCACCAGTCACCGCATGTTGGCAGTCTTTATGTTGCGACCCAGCTAGGGGAAAAAGGGAAGCAACATAAAACCAGGTGTTATTGGTAAATCAAATTTACTGATTTAAATTATTGAGTAACCAGGAGGGTAAATAATTAAACAAAGATACAAACAAGGCAAGAGGATAACTGAAGTAGGGGAACAGGAGCCAACAAAGAGCCTAACTATGCGATTCTAACCAACCCAAAAATACAAGAAGCAGCAGCCCTGTTCCCAATGTGTCCAACAGTCTTTTTCTAAGGGTGTGATGCACATCAGAATTTAAACTTAGCCCAGTCCCCAACAATCACTACCAGCATCTCAAACCAAATCACAAATTACACACAAATGTTCACAAAGGCGGTACAGAGGTGAGCTGCCTATCATGTCAGCCGCCACTAATGATGTGCGGCCGAGCTCTTAAACTCTCTTCCTCTGATGATTAAACGGCAGCAGCTGTGGTGAGGACTGACAGGTTCATTGCTGCACCAATAGGAGAAGCCGAGGAGTCAGAGGCTCCTCCTCTCTGCTCCGACAGGGACAAGTAATCCATCAGTTAGTGTTAAAATGCCCGAGCTTTGTGCAGAAACAGGCTGTAATAACAAGAACAACTGTAGAAAGAGTCTTTGCTATGCACGGCCGCCTACACCGGCTACCTGACCGCAGCAGGCTTCTGGATACACAGTACGAAGTCGCTGCTAACACAGTTAGCATTTATAATTCGAAGTAAACTTTATATCTCAGTGTTAAAATAATCTTAGTAGCTAATTGCATACATGTCCACATTTGGTAAATATCACATATATGAGGAGAAAGCTTGTAATATTAGCTGAAGTTACTGTGTGTAAGCTAACTGTGTGGTGTAACCGCTTGTATTAAAACCACAGACCGAGGGAAAACATGTTATAACGTGTTTTAAAATGAGTTCTGCAAAGCGAAGGTGACGTCACCGACCTTAGTGTTAACAGAGACAGCGGGTTAATGTCGGTAAGTCACGGTCACTAAACGATCCCGTTATTACGGTGAACTGTCGTGTCTGGACGAGCTGGTAAAGAGCAGAGCAGCGGACGTGTGTGTCGTGTTTGTTCATATTAAGTTTGGTTCAGTGTCAGTCGGATAGTTTTCAGCTCTAGTTCATTTCATTATTGATGACAGGAGTCAAAACATCTGTTGGAATGATTGTGTCTCTGTCAGAATAAAGAACATGACTGAGAGCTGAGAACCATCATGACATGTGCACCTGCACAATGACTCCAAACTCAGTATTAGTTTCTATTCTATTGTTATTTCATGTAAAACGGTTCAGCAGACTGTTTATTACAACTAAGCTGAGGGAATAATGTATTTTCAGATATCTGTGATCATCTAATCAGAGTGCTGTTTCTTTTGTCTTTTTCTCTATACTTTACAATATGATATTGATCTGATTTCTCTCTATTATAATGTTTTTTCCATCCAGCCAAGGTCTGGATCTTTGGGGACACCTACAACCTCTTGCAGCGATGATGGAGGCCCTGCACCACCTCCACCTGCAGTGTCCACACATGAAGATCTTCTCTTCCCAAACACAGACACAGTGTCTTATATGATAATATAGTATTTTTTAATGTAACACTTGTGGCCATAACATTGTTCAGTCTGATCAGCTGTGCACTTCCTGGTTCCCTTCACCCTCACTGTCGTATTACACTCTCTGCCCCGTGTCAGACATATAGTCACATGACTCTTGGACTCCACTGCAGCTGTAACAAACTGTCAATAGTTTCAAACATTAGATTCATATTTCATAGTCCTCAGCCATTATAGTTAATATCAGCGTGCTGTTCCAACAGCATCACTTATTGAGAGGGAGATTGTTACTGGAGCAAATAAATATTAACTGTCTCACACATTAGGACTCATGATGAATAATGATTATACTTGTTACTAAAAATTCTGTTGCTGTTGATTCAACTACTTCTTTTTATTAAACAAACTTACATATGACAGTGAAATTCAGCTTTAACTTCATCCACAACTATTTTTTGATTTTAAATAGTTAGTTGATTGTAAATTGTACACTACAGTATTTAATTAATCCATTTATTATTCTTTTATACATGTTTCCAGTGTTGTAAATTGATTAAATTAATGTAGTTTATAATGTCCAATAAAGTTATTTATGAAGCTCTTTAACTTTGTTGATGGTTTTTATAGAACACATCTGGTATGAATCTTCACATAGTAACACGTACAGCATTGTGTGGCTATTTCTATGTTAGCTTCAATCAACAACATAAATACTAGAAATATTTAAATGTTGTCTGACAACACTGACAATGAAGGATCAAAAAACATGCTGATGTTAACTGGTAAATACTTTCACCTGTGGAGGTGGTGACAGTGCCAGAGATGATCCATCATTAATCACAGTTTAATATTTATAAATTCTGATCTTAAAAGTGTTGCTACCATCACCTGTCAACAACAGCAGAAGTGAAGCTGCAGGTAAGAAACTGAACCTGTGAATACTGAAGACAGAATAATAAACTAACTCATCAGCAGTTGTTCTGTCATTTCATCAGAGGAAGATGAACTGGGAGGTTTTCCACCATCATCATCATCATCATCATCATCATCATCATCATCACAGCACATTAGAGAACTAAGGATGTCCATACAGTCTCCCTTCAACCAGATGAATGGAAACTAATGGGCTGCTCTGTACATGAGGTCCTCCTTCTGTTGGCACAGATCACTCAGTTTTCACAGTGTGGAAACTTTCAAATGACAATAAAACACAAACACTTGAGTTAAGATGCGGCTGATCACAGTTAATCACAAATATCGATCAGCTGTCAGGATAGGTGCATGAATGTCTGCTTCAGTTGAGGACTGGTTTGAGTATTAAATGAACAATCTTCTATATGACAAATATTTGTCTACACATTTTGTATGTCACGTTATCTTAACTTGAACTATCACGACGTCTCGATGGACAATGTATTAACTGATATTAACGCTGCTCATTACACTAACGCAGATCAATTAAACTGGGTCACGTGGAGAAACACAAACCAAACGTCGTTAGATTAACGTTGATTAAATTCACCTTTTTATTGGGCTTTGACTGAACACCTCCACGGGCTAACCCAGGTTAACCCAGGTTAACACAGGTTAACACAGGTTAACCCAGGTGGACACAGGTTACCTGCCCAGCGGGGCCAGGTACCGTTAGCATAGCAATCAGTAAGTTATCAGCCAACACTAGCATAAGTTCTATTGTCATAGTGTATTAAGGCATAAAAAGTCAAAAAAACATCATAGTAAAGTAAGGCATAAAACATTCCAACATGACAGTGGAAGAGTTGGCTGTGATTGGTTTTCTGTGATGAACAGTGGTATATCACATTTTCAAAATAAAATAAAATTCATTCCAAGAAATAGTAGTTCATAGAAATGAAGGAGTCAAAAGTTTAACATTTGTTTTTAAGTGTAGCGGAGCAAAAGTTTACAAAAAATATATCACCCAAGCACAGCTACTGAAAAATATACACAGAACTCAATTAAATGAACTTAGTCACTGTTTACATGGATTTCCAGTTCCAGCATCTTCTCCCCTTCATCAGATGAACAGGAACTTATTGTGACCAGTGACCGGCTGCAGCACGTCTCTCCTCCTCCTGGGTAACATGAGAATAGAGACATGAACATAAGCTATATCTGTTAAATTACTGGATATATTTTATTAGATAGACACAGTATAAATTCCTAAACTGTCATAAACAATCTTGTACAACTGACAAAAACACAACAACAGCAGATTGTGGAAAAACATGAGCTTTATTCTTGGACGACATTTTTTTGCCTTGAACACAGCAGTTTACTGGAGATCACTGAAACAACATGACAGGCTTCATCAGAGCAGTCACACCCATAAATGCTCAGCTCCCTCCTTCACACACAAACAGTTACACTGAACACTGACGATGCATAGATGACACTGGCAGGAAGACTGATGGATCCTTGGAAGAGTGGAGTGAGTGTGTGTGTGTGTGTGTGTGTGTGTGTGTGTGTGTGTGTGTGTGTACACTTCATCGTCAAGGACTCGTTTGTATGAGAAGTGAGTTAGTGCATGAATATGAGAAGGTCTGGTAAGTAGTGTGTGTGTGTGTGTGTGTGTGTGTGTGTGTTTGCATAATGTGTGTTGGAAGGATTCCTCGTCTGCAGGCTGAACAGCAGCTTCCTCTCAAAACAGACGTTTCTCATAACTGTGGGAGAAAGAAGAGGTCACATGATTACCCATGATGCTCCCTGAGGTTTCACTTTAAGACAGACGCAGCAGTTTAACTGAAGGTTTGTGCAGTTGTGGTAAGACATGAAACTAAGAAACTTTAACACAAAGCAGCATGAAAGAACAAAAGAGCAACGTTGGATCTGTACTGAAGTAACATGCTGGTTCCTAACTGACTGACACCAGCTCAAGTATCTGAGCAGCAGCGCGATGAGAAGAGCTGATCCACTTCGAGAAATGACAACGAAAGGAGCTTCAGTGCTTCCTATCTTATCTCCTTTATCATAGGAAACACTGGAGCTTCCTTTAGGAAAGGAAAGGAGAAAATGCCTTTTTTTAAACCACAGCAGAGCCACATAAATGAAGAAACAACAGAGCAGCTGTTTTATGTTTGTGACTTGATCCAGACCTGATGGAAATCCTCGTCTGATTGTCTGAATATAGATTTATTCACTTTAACTCCAGTGAGGAGTCATCATGAAGAACAAGCAGATCATCATCATCATCATCATCATAACAATCTAAAGCCGCTCACTGCATTAAGAAAATAATTTTCTCTTCTTAACAAATGTATAATAAAGTCAAAAGTATACAACCTACTGATGTCTGAATATAATTCATTTCTTCATTATTATTTTCATGGCTCAACTCTTTCTACTTGTGTATTTCTTTCATGTTTTCTTATTTCAACATTTCGATCCTGTTTGTTTTTTTGTGGTTAGTAACGGAGGATTTATCGTCCACGTGTTAAAAATAAACTTGGTTCAGTGTCAGTGCGGTCACATTCTTCTCCTCAGTCCTGATGGATTCTCCTTCACAGCTGTGACCTCAGGACTTTTCCATCGAGGTCGAAGAGAAGACTATTTTGACCTTCGACCTCAGCCTAGTGTGTGTGTGTGTGTGTGTGTGTGTGTGTGTGTGTGTGTGTGTGTGTGTGTGTGTACCTGTGCAGGCTGTGGACTCCGCCTTCCATCTGAGCCGATGTTGTTCTCTTCTCAAACTTCAGATCTCCAGAGTACATCATGGCTCTGCAGAGAGGAGGGAAACACGATTACACACACACAACGCCACAACACACAACTGTGTTAGAAATACACTCAACAAGAATATGACACAGAGCGACACAAGCCTGCACCATGCGAGCAGCTCTGAGGATATAGCAGCAGTGCTTTGGATTCACCATCTTTGATTAGAGTGTTAGCATGCTAACACCTGCTAATTACTGCTGAAGGGCACCTGAAGCTGAAAGCTCAGATTAATAACTGTCAGGGTTTCCCACACATACTTTACCTCCCAGGTATATCTGCCGACTCATTTTGACATTTTATTTGATTTTTAATCCGTAGTCCGTTAACTATTCTCTCCTCGCTGCCCTGAACCTCTCGTGCTGCTAACGCTCAAAGACAAACAGGAAGAGGGAGACGCGTGGCGTTCGGTGGATATTAAAGGCCAAATCAGTTCTCAGTTCCAGTCGGTGTCAGTGAAGCTGCTGCAGGTAATGAGACGGCAGCAGGTCCAGTGTGGAGAAACAACATGTGGCTGAGGAATATTTAATGCACCACCACAAGTTTATTTCAGACGTGTAGGAAACACTGACGGATGAGTAATGGAGAACACATCCTGTCTGTTCATCGTCAGTCACATCGTGTGTAAACGAGGTTCTGAACAAATCTGTTCATGTTTCACAAACTTTAAATATCAAAGAGGAAAAGTTCATCTCCTCCACGTCCTGAAGTTTATGTTCAGCAAACAACATGTTCAAGTGTTTTCACAGACAGTTATTATCAGCTGTGACCGGAGTCCTGAGGACTGCTGGGTCAGAACATCAACATGTTGACTGGTGTGATCCATCGCTAGATGAGCTGTAGCTAGTGTGTGCTTTCATTAGGTTTAATACTGTTTCACATTACAATTATAATTCCCAATTTTATTCTGTAGAGAAAAAAAAAACAAAATTCCCCCAACATGTCACTGTGCTCTCATTTCCTCTTTAATCATTTCATTCAGATGATGTGACTCTAATATCAGGCTCAGTGAAATACACTGTTCCTGTGTGTGTGTGTGTGTGTGTGTGTGTGTGTGTGTGTGTGTGTGTTCACCTCAGCTGTGTGAGGCTCTTGGCTCCGATGTCCTGACAGGAGTGCTGGATCCCAGCGAGCAGGTAGGGAACAAACTTGTGGATGGAGCCTTTGTCCTGCACCGCTCCAGAAACACCCTGAGCAACTTTAATCTTATCACTCTCACTGTGGGGGGGTGGGGGGTGGGGGGTGGGGGGTGGGGGGGGTCAGAGAAACATCACTGACAGTTAAAGCAGATGATCTACAGTCTGTGTGCTGCCACCTAGTGGCTGAAGATTTGATCTAAGGTGAAAGAACTGAAGCAGTTTCTGATATTTACCTTCAAACCACAGTAAATATTTAAGACTTATTTAAAACTATTTCTATGAGCAGACTGATCATTCTTCACACCCAGCAAAGTCAAACACTCTGAAAACCACTGAAAATCAAAAGGGGAAGTTTTGTCATCTGGGAAAAAACTGGCAGAGAACCATCTCCTGACGGCCTGGTGGAGAGACTGGGCTGTGGGGGGGGGGGCTTCACCATCCTCTCTCTTTAGGGCTGGAGTGAGTCCCGGGGCGAAGTTACCCAACTATAAACTGTCTGTTAGTCCGGTTCTCGTTTGTCTCTGTACCTGAAGTATCTGGTCTGGGAGCCCAGGTTTTTGTCCATGGCGTCCAGGGAGCCCATGCCACGGTACTTCTTCAGCCTGATGCCGTCAGAGAAGAAGTATTCACCAGGAGCTTCACTGGTGGCGGCCAGCAGAGAGCCCATCATCACTGCACACACAGAGGACATGAAGAGTACCGGGGCCACTCACACAAAACTCCTCAAGTTCTCTACTTAAGTAAGGTTTCATTTCCCCTTAGCTGAGGGAGTTGCACACAATCTCTTAAAAGATTTCTTTAGTTAAAGAAAAAAAAAGTAAAGAAATTTGCAGCAGTGAAACAGATTTTACAGCAGTAAAATTCTACTGTTTCCATGGAGACTGCTGATTTGCTGCCATTAGCACTTGTGACACTTGTTATCATATGAGGAAGATGCTGTGTCACTCTCCTGTTTTAACAGGAAGTTCAGCACAGTGACCCGACACACCTCTGATCTGTGCACATGAAACACCTCGACTACACCTGACCACAGAGATCATGTGACATAAACCGTAGAGCGATACAACTCTAGACCATCAGACTAAACAAAACATGAACTCAGACTTTAAGGAAGATCTTAACTCAATGTGTTTTGAGCAATTAGCTCCTGAATCTTAATGATGACAGCTGAAAGAAGTGTGTGTGTGTGTGTGTGTGTGTGTGTCAGTCACAGTTTCAGACTGAGAGCAGAAAACACCATAATCCAAACGTGAACATGTACTGTTGAGTTTATAATCCTCTGACATGGATTAAATAAATGTCATCATTGAGTTCCTCCTCATCCAGAGTTTCAGATAAATGATAAACTCCCTGCGACTCATCCGTCCTCACCTGTGGAGGCTCCCAGTGCCAGGGCTTTGGCGATGTGTCCGACAGTCTGGATGCCGCCGTCAGCGATGACCGGGACGCCGAAACGCCGGGCGTACTCCGACACCTTATAGACGGCTGTGGCCTGGGGTCTGCCGCACGCCAACACTGGTGGGAGGGGTGAGGAGAGGGAGAGAGGAGGATTAAATGATGAGAGAAAACGTGCAGAGATGAACACACACCTGAGGCTCGTACACAGCTCAACACACACACCTTTACAGACTCACGTGCTTCCTTTTTTTTTTTTTTTTTTACCAATTCTCATTTCATATGATCATTATATTCATGATTTCCGTGAAGAGGAACATGGCTCTGACACAGTTTCTACCTGTTTCTAACATTACCACAGGTGAGCTCTGGAGCGGGAATCCTCAGGTGTCTGATAATCTGATGAGCTGAGTTCTGACAGACACGTGCGGTTCAGACTCTCAGGAGAAGGCGTTTAATAAAAATAAAAAGCACACAGTGAATGAGCAGACAGGCTGGAAGACGTCCATGTGTGTTGACACAGATGAGGAAGTTAAACTTGTTACATCAGCAGACAAACGCCACTCAACACTGACAACTGTGTCACACACACTGTAATGAGTCCTGCCTCTGTTAGAGCCAACACCTCCGCGACTTCGTCCGACAGTCTCTGTCACCCTCAAGTAAAAGACACTGAGGACTCATGAAGTGGAAACATCCCAGTTCCTTTTTTACCACTGGACTTTTGTTTCCTGTGAGCTGAACTGATAAACATCAACCTGCCAAGAATTCATGATCTCAGAGAGGAGACGTACGGTGGCTGACGAGCTCAAACACTCTGCAACGGCCCAAAACTCATACAGCACAGTGTCAGAGCTCCAGGCCTGTAGGGGGAGCTGTAAGTGGAACACCTTGAGTATAAGCTTGAGCTTGGCCCAGAGAGGCCACACCTATGACCTGACCTTTGACCTTTGACCAATTGAGAAAGAATGCAGACATTTGGTCGTAGTTTTTACAGTATTATTATAGTATTATAAAAGAGCAACAGATAACGTAGCAAGCATTAGCGTTAGCTTAAATACAGTCCATGGGTGTTCCACTTAGAGCTCCCCCTACAGGCCTGGAGCTCTGATCTTGTCTTGTCTGGATATTTGGTTTTGTCTTCCTGCAGCATCTTTCTGCTGTTTTGTTTTTGACTCTGCATCATTTCTCCTGAGCGAAGTGTTTTGGGCCGTTACACCGTACAGATGTGTTGCATCATGTCTGATATTGTATCTTGCTGATACAAACTAAAATGAAATGAAACCTTCCTGCCTGCTGCTGCCTTTTCATTATTTTGGGAGAAACCTGTTATAATTACACCACATATCACAGCTATGTTCAAACTATAGACGATATTTTCCTCGTTCAGTTCAGATCAATTTCAGAAACATGTGAGCAGAGTGAATAAAAACATCTGACACAAACAGCCACAAATCTGTAGAAATAAAAATCTTCTGCCCTGAACCTGATGCTGCTCAGACCAACACAGTCACATGCAGCATGCTGCACGTCTAACATGTGTCACAGGCGTGTGCTGGCGTGTCAGCGTCTCCATAGAGACTGAGTGTACTACGTGGACTAGGGATGTCCCTAACCTGATCTCCGAGATCGTATTCGGGCCAATCAAGGCATTTTATAACTGGTCCTATCGGCTTTTGATTTAAGAATAATTAAATAAAAACATTAAGGAATCAAGGATTCAGGATTTATATTCCTCCGACAGTCACGGCTGGAGACATATTGTTTTCGGTTTGTCCGTCCGTCTCATTCTCATGGACACGACATCTGAGTGACGCCTCGAGGAAACGTCTTCAGATTTGGCACAAACGTTCACTTGGACTAAAGGCTGAACTGATTAGATTTTGGTGGCTAAAGGTCAAAGGTCAAACTCAGTATGACTCGGGATAAACGGGGCTGTAACCTGGAAGTAGTCTGAGTCACGTTTTTATTAATTATTATCGATCAGGACTTGGATCGGGACATCCCTAATGTTGACTATTAGAAAGTGAGGCACAGACATAAATTCATCGAGGCCTCTTCTTTAATGATGACGACTAATCATGATAATTGAAATCTGACAGCTGGAAACAAAGTGTGCCTGGTTCCAACCAGCTGCTGAACACACACCCAGCTACACCCAGCCTCTCTGCTCATTCCAGTGCCACATGTTAGGAATGGGTGTTAGACATCATGAGAGCTGCAGCCTCCAGCTGATGTGGTGGGTGGGGGGGTGGGGGGGCAGTAAGTCTCATTCCCTGTCACAGAAGCAGCACACAGAGGGTTTGGACCAGCCACCATCTGACCAATGGTATCCATCGGCAACCAAAAGACACAAGTGGATAGTGTCTCAGTCTGATGACATCATCCAGATCAGAGACCAGTCGGTCAGTAAAGTGGGTGCAGGACGAGCAACATCCGCTCGAGATGACTGACAGATTAGTGAGGACAGGAACAGGCAAACCCCAAAACCCCAAAACACGACCTCTACTACTGCTACTGAAGCAAAGCTGTTAACCAATCAATGCAGCAGGCTGTGGAGTGACAGGTATGGGTGGGGGGGGCACACTGTGATAGTGGAGCCAATGGGAGCCCGGCGCGGCCCAAAGGGCGGCGGGGGGCGGGGAACTTACTGCAGTATCCTGTAACAGTGGTTGGGGTTTTGGGGCTGTGGAGCTTTATTGCTGGAGGGACACTGAGGGGAGCTGGACATGGACGGACACACACACACACACACGCACACACACGCACACACACACGCGCACACACACACGCGCACACACACACACACACACACACACACACACACACACACACACACACACACACACACACACGCGCGCACACACACACACACACACACACACACACACACACACACACACACACACACACAAGGGTGGGAGGTAGAGGAGAGAATTCAAGAGGGAGAAAGGGGGGGGGTCAGGTAGGACAACACCCAGATGAAGACGACAGACAGAAATGAAGAAAACAATAAGCACAAGAAAATGAAGAACAAGAACAGCTGATGATTTCAGAGGAATCCTGGGAAAGATGAAGAGACAACAGGAAGCACAGAGACCGTATCTATACGTCTACAGATCTATACTGTCACTGCTGACTTTATCCCACTGACGATTTAGATTCAAAATCCAAAACATGCTCATATTCAAAACTTTTCTGGGGCGCTGAATCATAACGAGCCTCCTAACCTACTAACCTACTAACCTAACCAATTAAACCACCAACTTTATTTCTACCTTCAGGATCAGACAGCTGGTCTCAGACACAACTCTGACCGGATTTCATTATCAGACTGAAACACTGAACCCAGATCAGACGTAGCTCGTGTTCTTTCACACCCTGCAGGAGTCAGGCAGATGGGGGCGGGGCTGGGGGCGGGGCCGGGGCAGAGACTTCTGAGACCAGAAATGTCGACAACAACTTTATCCAAAGCTTCACACAGAACGACAACAGACTATCTGAGAGAAGAAAGAACTCATGTCTCCTTCTAAGGATCCTGCTCTAACACAAACTGCACAGGACTCAACAACCCCCCCGTGTCAAATATAAAGTGTGATCCACACATCAGGGCAGTAATCATCATCCTGTCTCCTGCTACCTTCCTCCTGGTACATTCAGTAACAGTAGAGGCTGACTGTGGTCGGAGCAGCTGCTGGTGTCGGTCACTCACCTTCCTGAGTGATGCAGATGGAGCCGCTGCCCATCCCCACTCTGAGTCCGTCCACTCCGGCATCGATCAGGTTCTTGGCCTGAGCTGCAGTCACCACTGCAGCAGACAGGGGGAGACAGAGAGCGTCAGCGCTGGATCATCACCATGTTCTTTCTTTTCTTCAACATCATCAACAACAACATAACAGAATAATGATAATATGAGTCTGTAATATGTGTGTTTCAATATACATGTAAGAACAATGTGATAATAATAATGTTGAATAATAATAAGAAAAAATTATGATAATAATGTAAAATAGTATAAAATAGATGTGATTCGATATATATATATATATATATATATATATATATATGATTATATTACATATTAATAGTAATTATAGTGGTACCACTTCACAATAAGATTACCCTTATAAAGGATTTATAAATGTTTTATAATTAGGTTATTAATTCAGTTGTTAACGCTTTATAAACATTAAATAAACAATTATAAACAAGTTATAACAGTTTTCATACATTGATGCAGCTCACTATTTGGCAAGATCAAGTTAATGCTTACTCATTAATCTTACTAATGAGTTACTAGTATGTAGAACAGGTGAAGGAGCCTTATAGTAACTCGAGGCTCCTTTTACCTG
>NC_079372.1:28914350-28926850 GCF_021018895.1 Seriola aureovittata
ACCATCATCACCTTGACTTTGCGGACTTCGTTGGCCTGGAACTCTGGAGTGCAGTTGTGGTGAATGAAGCCGATGCCGCCCGTCAGCTGTGGGGAGACGACACCTCGGGGTGAGTCATGGGACACAAACGTGACGCCATGCGTGTCATCGCGTGTGTCTGTGTGTCACACTTACTGCCATGGCGATGGCCATGTTGGCCTCTGAGACCGTGTCCATGGGGGAGGAGACGAAGGGCGTCTTCATGGTGATCTGTTTGGTGAGTGCTGACGTCAGGTCCTGGATCAGAGACACGTTATAAGTTGTGTGTTATTGTATATAGTGTTTCTAATTTATCTTATTTATTCTAGATTCTGTTTCTATTCTTATTTTGTTTCTACTTGTTTCCCCTTGTGCTGTTTTTCTTTTGTGCTGCTGTGTAATTTGAATTTCCTCTACGGGGATCAATAAAGATTCATCTTATCTTATTAGTTTATTGTTCATCTGTCACACTTCAACATGTCACTGCAGGTAGAGCACAGGTGTACACCTGTGATCTCTGACCAGCCATGTACGAGTTCAATATTACCAACTGTATACAGTGTATATTATGGAAATGATCAACCAAACTTTAACTTCAGGACGACACTGACATGAAACCTCACAAAGAAAAAAAACCTCACCACAGCAACTACACGATATTTCAGAATTATCCCATAAATATTACAGTTGCAGCTTTTAGCAAAAATGTAATTGTCTCGCTTTAAAGTGAAAACACCAGGTTCAAGTCTGAGTCAGAGAAGCTGTAACTCACTGCTCAGACTCATGGAAATACAGAGACAGACGGGATCATCTCAGCGCTGTGCTGTCGTCCTGCACATCATCCCAAACTCACATTAGACGCATTAATCACATTTTGTGTGTGTTGCTAAATAAATGTTTGTCCAACTCACCACTTGGTCTGATGTGAAGTCGATGTAACCGGGGAGAATCAGAAAGTCGCTAAAGGAGAAACAAGAAAGAGGAGAAGAAGTTACAGCAGCAAAAATGAAATCTGTACAAGACCTGTCCATTGCATCTCCAAATATCATTTATGTATGCACTACGTTTACCAAATAAATATGTGATTTAAAAAAAAAAAGACCTGTCCATCCAGCTGTGAACCTGCCTCAGCCAATCAGAGCCAGAGAGAACTAAAACTTCCTGTTTGACCCTGCTTCATATCACAGTTACAGTTTATATGTAAAGAGGAAACATGCACTTAAAACAGGTTTAGCAGGTAGCTCGTGTGTCTGGAAATAGTGATCATGCTCAAGTGAAGATTTGCCAGCTGAAGATTTCCCAGTTCAGAAATAGAAAACCAAAATGGCATTCAAGGAAGAAAATGTGACTGAAGCATGAATTCCTTTCTCGGGAATCCTCACAGGGCGTCACGTTACAGAACAAGTGCATGTGTAAAATCTTTCAGCAGAGACATTTTTTAAGGCCTGACGATCCACGAGTCGCAGCCAGGCTCATGTGACAGAGACAGGAGGTAAGATGGCGTGCTCCAACATGTGACCTGAGGCACTGTCAGTCATGTAACTATAACTACTACACTTTAACATGCTGAAAAACACATTCAGACTAATCAATTAAATCATGGGATCAGTGGGTGGTGGTTACAGTAACTATGCAAAGTTAAGACAGATTAAATAAATGTTGCTTTATATCACATCACTGCCATAAAACGACTCATGGCTCATTTCCTTGAGTTTTCCATCAATCACCAAAATAAAATACTTGAAAATAGTGAAAAATATTGATTATAGTCTCCAGTGACGTCAACAATTAACCCAAAAATATTCAATTTAAAACCACGTGGAACTAAAAGCAGCAAATATTCACACTTGAGATGTGGTAGCAAATATATAACAAACTGATTGATCTATTATTTCAATTTCATCAACTTAATTGACTAATCAATGGACAAACTGTTACAGCACCAATCATTGGTGGCTACATCCGAACACGCAGAGTTACCCACTTCCCTCTATTCCATGTCCCTGAATACTTTCAATACTTTTTTTGAATAGCAATTTTATGAAGATTCCAGCATTGATTAAGAACGCTGCTCTAATATGGGGCTTTGTTTTACAGGACTACCACACACATGATCTAAATATAGCCGGGCTCCACGCAGCGCAGCACAACCACACGGGCCTGTGTGAACCAGGAACTATATTTGGGACCGGTGTGTGCACACAAGGAATTTGTCCCGGTCTCGTTTCCAGGAGGCTGCAATAGAAAGTTACACCACTGTTTTCATTCTCTCTAATCCGTTTAATCATTTATGACGGAAAATGTTTAATTTATAAGGTGAAAAAAACTGACTCTCAGTGGATAAAGTTCAAATCAGTCATAAAACTTCACTGACGGTTCAATGCGTTGGTTCTGCTGCCAACAACAGTTAGTGATGTAAACACAGAGACACTAGTTTTTCATACTTTGCCTTCATAACTCAAACAGTGGATTAACAATGAAACTGTTTTCTTATTTTAACAGCAGGTATATCAGAGCACACACAGCTTTCTTCAGTTTCTTGTAGGGAAGCAAGATATGCAAAAAAATAAAATAAATTGCAATTATTTTGGCAGATATTGTGATTTCAGTGTGAATGATCATTTTCACATTGTCACTGATAAAAATCTTAAAATGATGATGTGATTTTTGTTCCTTTACGTGTGAGGAATATGATCTGTAGGTCGGTGTCTGTTTTACCTTCATCAACAAAACTGCAGCTCCTGTGATCTGGATATTTGCACTTGGTTTTATTGTGAATTCAATTATGTTTCGATGAATTGTGCAGCTCTAGTTTCTTGTTATAAATGTCATACTTTGGGCTGATGATAAACATTTCTAAAATAATTTAAGACACCACTTTGAGCTCTTGTACCTTGTAAAGTAAATGTGAGATGACTGGACAGTTAAAGGGACTGACCGCCACTAAAGATAAAGTTCAGTGTGTTGTAAGGAAAGCTGCTCAGTCTGTGACAACAGGTGTATTGTCTTTCATCGCTCTGGAGACAGCTTTATAAAGTTTGAACAAATAACTGATTATGCAGGGTGCATTATGGGAAATGTAGGACAATGTGTTTTTGGAGCCTGACAGCCATGCTAAGGACTGTCCCTTTAAAAAGGTAGTGGTTCAATGTTTCTTCGAACAAATATCGGATCGATTGATCAGTAATTAAACCGTCTGTTCTAATAGATGAAGTCTGTCATCATTCACTCATCTGGTTGTGTGACGTAATAGTGACGTGGTGCTCCTCAGCTCTCCACAACTCGGTTTGCTGCTTAAGTAAGACTAACGTCACTTAACGGTAACTCCATATACAAAAACACTACTACTGTTAGCATGCTAAGCTAACACCGACACATGTTCAGGTGTGTTCGCGGTATCGGGGCCGGTTCGCGCGGGTAGCCCGGGGAAGACGGTGACGGTTTACTTGTATGTGAGTCCGTCTCCTCCGTTGAACAGCTGCTGTCCCGTCAGCCCGTCGTCGGGGACGTAACCGGTCTGCCCGCTGATCAGGTAGTCCGCCATGACGTCCAGAACCCGCCGCAGTCCTCTGGTTAGTGTTAACTAACTATAAACCAACTTAACGAGCCGCGAACACACACACACACACAATCAGACACACACACACACACAATCAGACACACACACACACACACACACACACACACACACACACACACACACAGGCCCCGGGACAGACACCGAGAACTTTCTTCCTCCGCCGTGAACGTTGCTCCTCTTCAAACGTCGTGCTGTTTCCCGCGCTGAGCTGCAGAGATCCTCCTGACCGTGTGACCGAGTTACCGGCTACAAGCTGAGCACGAAGAGTCTGTGCGCGCGTTTAAGTGTTCTCGGTCAGCACGAGCTCGGTGCTCATGTTCTCTCTGCAGCTCCCTCCGACACGTGCGTTATTCCCGTGTCTGACAGCATTTCCGACACCGACGTCACATCCGGCCGACCCGCCCCCTCATTTTATGTTGTTATTATTATTATGTTACATTTTTATTAATAATGATTCAAATTTTATATATGTACTTATACTTATACAGACACTCAGCTGTCAGTTGATCAGGTTTCTATTAGAGAGAAAATCATTTTGGAGGAAGCAGTTTGTACTAACAGGTACAGGTTTCTTCTGTCCCCCTCACCTGTATCAGTGAGGGCAGCTACATGACAGAAACACCTCTCTGTATAAAGCAGTACAGTTCACTCATGGTAGTTCAGTTGGCGTATGAATGTTTATGACATGTGAATTTATACAGGTGTTGTTGCCCAGAGACTCCCGCTTTACTGCATGTCATGTGGGATTAGTTCCTCTGCAGTACAACATCATCTATGACCAGCCGTCCACCCTCCATCTCATGGCCCTGGTCTTGTAAAGGGACCTTGTGTCAAAATATAGTCTTTATATTTATATTTATATTTATATTGAGTTAATTCATTGTAAAGTTGAGTTTGATAATTGCTTCCTGTTTTTGCCTCAAGTAATTGACACTCAGGTATTATTAATATTATCATTGGAGAACCTGCAACCAACTAATACTCTCATTATCAATTATTTTCTTTAATAACCGATTGATTGACGGTGTATAAAACGTCAGAAAAAGTAAATAATGTTCATCATTATTCCTTGAGCCCATGTTAATATATTTAAATATCTAGTTTTGACTGACCAATGGTGAAAAAACCCAAAGATGTTTATTGTCAAAGAAAACTAGAGAAGCTGGATTCAGTCAGGTTTTGGCTTTTTTGCTTAAAAAAATGACGTAAATCATTTATCAGTTATCAGCATAATTGTCTATTAATCTTCTATCAATTGACTAATGGATTAATCAACTGATCGTTTCTTGGTGCTTGGGGAAATAATTAAACTGCCTTGTACAGTCGGAGTCAACAGGTGTCCAATAACAAATCTTATTCAACTCCAGATCTGTTCTCATTAAAGGTCGTTTTTATAGATTTGTTGTTCAGTGTTTTATACTTTGTTGATTTACGATTGTTAGCACAAAGTGCTGGCCTGTTATTTTTATACGCATTTTGTTATGTAGAAAGAAGCTCTTTAAATAAGTCTCTGTAAATATATTTGGATTTAGGAACAAACTGCCGTGTCATGGATCATGTGACGTCAGCATGACCTCCTTTGATTTGTTTGCAGCTAAAAATAAATTACATGTGCACTAAGATACATCTCGCTGAGTGTCGGGGGGTTTGAAAGAGGAAGGTGAATTTCACAGAGGCCAGAAAAGTAAAATGTCTCATCGTGTTTTACAGTCACTGTAAAAATTTTTTTTTTTTTTTTTTGAAGCCACTGTTAAAGTGAGGATCACATGGCTTCCCTGCTCTGGAATAAACCCCCCCCCCCCCCAGCTCCATGTCACTGTGTGAAGGAGAAAGTGGGTCACACACACATAAGGCCAAGCAGAGCTGTTATGAACTCTCCTGGCACTCCACTACACTTCACTATATTAGGCTGCAGCAGGCCGAGTGGGGGGGGGGGGCGGCCTGATAATGTCAGAGGTGACTGAGCTGACAAACATCAAGATGACTCAACATGTTTTTAAAAAATATATTAAAATTATATTCACCAACTATCATTGAGATGGAGCGAAGGAAACACCAACAGTGTTCACACACTTCTGTCTTCTATCGTTCACATTTACAGCAGATTCAACTATGGACCTGAACTCGTGTAATCCCATAAAGAAATGTAATACGGGACATACATATCTCTATATCATCAGTGATGTTGCTTATATTATTATCACATATATACATCCTCTGGATATATAGGTTTATAACATGAAATACCCACTGCAAAATTACAATGATTAAAAATGTTTATATGGTGTAACATGTTGAAACTATATTTGTTAATTATATATATTTCATTTATATTTGCAAGTCTATTTAAATAATGTAAATAATAATATAAAGAAAATATATAAAATAGTATATATTAAAATAATAATGTATATTAACAGGCTTTCGGATGGAAATATATTTATCTAACATATGTCTACGATGTAAACATACATATATTTGTATGAGATATAAACTGTTTGTCAATATATGAAATTGTTCCAATTTCTAACAGGTTCCATTTGTAATTTTTACAGATGTATGTTTTCACTTCATATGTACATATATTGCATGTGTATGGGATCAACGAGTGGCACATCGAATATTTATGTCAGATTTAAAATATAGAACAATATGGATTATATATTAAAAATGTAGCATGTATCCCTGTCATTCCTCTACCAACATTAATATGATGATTAAACATTAAATCAGTTAATAAAGTTCAGTATGACCCATGAGTCTGCGGCTGTCTATAAAACATGGGTGTATTTAAACATTTCAGCTGAATTTATCTCCAGCTGGTTCATTGTTTAGGAGCTGAAACCTTTAAGTGTCACATGAGCCTCCTGTTAAGGTAGTAATTAATATTTCCCTACAAGGATAATTAAATCATCACATTTCCTCCTGGAATATGAAGAACAAAACACTTAAGATAATCACCCTGTTTCATATGAAAATATATAATTTCTCCTTTTTTCCTTCCTTTTCCGTCTAGCTATTAATTGATTTTATTTATTTATACGTCCAGCTGTTTTACTGGAATGTCCTTTTATTATTTTCTGGATTGTTTTCATTTTAATACCCTACTTTTCTTTCTGGTTTTACTCTCTTTAACACATCTCCTCTGTTTTAGTATTTTATTGTTATTTGCTCTCCAGTGTTTCCTCAGTTCCTGTTATTATCGTCTTATTATCACTTGGTCATTTATTGTTTCCTTTAGAGTGTGTGTGTGTGTGTGAGTGTGTGTGTGTGTGTGTGTGTGTGTGTGTGTGTGTAATGAACACACAAGGCACAGGGTCCGGTTTTAAAAACTCTCTCAGTAACTCTATTTCTGTATTAATGTACAACCGTTGAAAATTACAGCAATTTTTTTTTTTGTATTTTTTTCCCATTTTTTTTCATTTTTTTAAACGATCTATCTATCAACAGCAATGTTCCAGAAGAAAAGTGTGAAGAACAATGTGAGCGGCAAGAAAAGAGAAAACAAAGAGCAAAAACAAAGTGAGGGGATGGATGTAAAGAAAGAGGAGAGAGCACGAGATGGAGGGAGGGAAGGAAGATGGGAAATTAACAGGTGACATCTTTATCTCCTGCAGCGGAGTGTCTGAGTGTGAGCGTGTGCACGTGTGGACGTGTGCACGTGTGCGTGCTGATGTCAGTGTCAGTGGGTGGAGCTGTAGTGTGAGCGAATGGCGGCGGAGGAGGAGGTGTTGAAGGTCAGACTCATCAGCTGAACACGATCCAGCACCAGTGAGAGAACGAAGCCAGAACCGAGGACTTCAGTAGTTTTACTTAGTTCATAACGACCAGCCTTTTTCTGTCAGCGGCGTTGGTTTGACACTGACACCCCCCGAGGGGGGGGGGGGGGGGGGGGCGTGTTTATCATGAAACACTGGTGACAAAATCTAAAAAAAAGTCACATTCATCTTATTCTATAATATCTTGCGAATACGAACATGCATCATACATAGGAAAATACTGTATTTTATTATTTTTTCATTTTTGTTTATCTATTTTTTTTTAATTCTATTTATTAATTTTTTTTAAAAAGGTCATTTAAGGAGTATGTGGGACCATGAAGTCACCGTCTCTTTCACAGCAAACACACCATCTTCATGTCTGTTCATTGCCCTGTCACGTTGCCCCTGTGCTGCTGGGTAATAAAGTTTGTTCAAAGCGGCGCCGGGGCAGCGGCAGTGACGCATTTGATCCAGAATTATTCAAATCAACCCGTTCAGAGAGGAAACTCACATTAGCTTCATTTATTAGCTCTGATGTGTTCAGACAAAATGGAGTAAGTGCTACAGGTTTAGAGGGTTAGCTAGTCATCATGGTCTATTTAAAACCACCAAATCCAGATCCACAATCAGCACCGTGTCTTCAAAGAAAGAAAAACATCTTCCTCATCCTCTTCATAACAGAACAGCTCTCACTCTTTCAACAGGAAACATCTTGCTTTAATGTCTTTTTTCTAATGTGAAACAAAAGAAAACTGTTTTCACAACAAAACCTCAAACTTTGACCTTTATGATCAGATCTGAAATCTGCAACAAGAGTGACCGCGGTGAACGTGACGCTCTGAAGCCAAAACATGTAAATGAGGATGAGGAGGAGGAGGAAGGGGAGATACAATCGTTTCATTCTCTGACCCTGCAGCATTGTGGGAGCGGGAGGAGGGAGAGACAGAAAGAAACAAGCAAAATGAGCGAGTGTAGAGAAGCGAAGGGGGGAGGAGGGGGGAGGGTCAGTACGACTGCACCGGGGGATGAGGAGGCAAAGGGAGGAGGAGGCGAGGAAGCAAAGAAGGAAGTGAGGAGGGAGATGCTGGTGCTTTGCAGTCGCGATGGAGCTTCAGGTGTCGTGGAAATCCTTCAGCAGTGTGCGTCGCCTCTGCTCAGCGATGTGCATCTGATTCTCCAGATCCTGCAAAAACAAACATCATCAGTCATTATAATGTTTAGTAACCGACAGGATGTTTTTCCCAAACTGTCCTTTATTTTGACTCAAACTCACGTTCACCTTCCTGCTGCTGGAAATATTCACTACAGCAGCAATTAATACACGAAGCGTCTCAATGCAGAAAACTGTCCCACACCAATAAACGTTTCTCTGCTGCAGTAACTGAACTGTTCAGGAAAATATTAAACCTTCTCTCAAACGCAGACTAAGTGTTTGTGACTTATTTCCGTCCCCAGTAGGAAGCAGTGAGTTTGACGATGAGCGTCACAGACAAGAAAAGAGAGAACATCAAGTTCTGACAGAAATAAACCTTAAAGACTTTTCTTTAAGCTTGAGCTGGATTCTTTTAGTCCAAATAAAATGACATTATTTGTGAGCCTCTGAAACTTCTCTCTTTTCTTTTTAATAGAAATAAATTACATAAAATGAATGTGACTTTTTCAGATTCTGGCCTGTTGGTCAGAAAGAGAAAATACATAATAAAACCGTTAATGAAAATAAGTCAACACTAATGAAGCTATGATTTATGTTTGTACTATTCTAGACAGAGATTTCATCCCCTCGACCTTTAAACCAGCAGAAGAACAGAGAGAATGTCTGAATGTGTGTTTGAGCAGGTTTCTTGTAAAATGAAAGATTACTTTATATAGAGCTGAATGTAAACAACACAAGCACAAACACATGGTACCAGGGACAGGTGGATGAGCTGTGTTTACTGTCTGTGCTCTCATTACTTAATCTGTCCTCTGACCAACACAGCGTCTCTCCTGCGTCTCTCCTGCGGCGTGACGTTCCTCTGCCGTCATGATTAACTCCTCCCATCCCGTCACCCTCTCTTACCCCTCTGTCACTGGCGCTGAGCTCCCCCTCGCCTCCCACCACTCCTCTCTCGTAGGTGTCGGCTCGCTCCACCTTCCACGACAGGTTCTCTATCTCCGCCTCCAGCTGGGCCTGCTGGTACTCAAACTGCAGAGGACACACGGACAAACACATCACTTCCTGTTCCACTGAGGAAAACTACAAAGATGATAAAAGACACAACGAACATTATCGGGTCACGTGTCTCACCAGTTTCTTGCGCGGGCCGGACTCCATGTAATAGGCGTAGGGGTATGTGTACTGCAGTGTGTAACGACACTGGAAACAAGACAGAACCAGACTCATGATTCACCATCACGTTCATTCAAACTGCAGATCTACAAGAGACTAAATCAATCTGTCTATCAATCAATCAATCAATCGTTATTTGTACAGGAAGGAGCTTCAGACTGAGGAGCCAAATAGAAAAAGGACAAATCAAGTGAGAAAGTTGAGAATGAAATAAAACTGATTTAAAAAGCTCTAATAACATAATAAAAACTTAATAAACAATAAGTGAAAAATAAAGTGACAAATAACTAAAAAATAGTTAATTAATGAAAGAGTTAATTAGTTCATTAAAAGCCAGGCTGAAGGAGCGTTTTTGTTCCATCGGCTCGGAGCATAAAACCTAAACGCTGCTTCGCCACAGGTTTGATTTCCTGCACTGCAGAGCGGTTCACAGACTGGGTCACACAGTGTGAACGTGTGACACCTGTCTGTCCGTACGGGACGCCAACAGCTTCGAAAACAAGTCAAAGAATTTTAAAATCAATACAGGGAAGAAACGTAGAGACTTCAGATCAGCTGGGACGTGTTGTGGTCTGGACTCTGGCAGCAGATTCTGAATCAGCTGGAGCTGGTTTACCTAATGAAATGGTTAATATTAAGACTGTCTTATTCTAAGTCATGACACACTGCACAGGTAAATTACATATGTTCACTGTGAAATCCTCCAATCAGGAAAGAGAAAGTGAAAAGAGAAGGATGATATTGTTGAAGGAGTGCTGATAAACGATGAGCCTGTTACTGCTCCTCCTTTCTACTCTGACGAAGATTTAAAATCTGATTTAAACAAACTTCTCATTTACCAACCACTAAGCAGCTCTGCATCAGGCGCAGCCGGCGTTCAGTGCTTCGTACCTTAGCCAGCAGCTTTGCAGCGTTATGCAGGTACTGCCAGTCGATCCAGGTTCCCAGGTTGTTCATCACTCTCTCCTGGATCTTCTCCTGGATCCTCTGGTACGTCTGAGCCTCCAGCTGCAGAGACTTGTTGTGATTCTCCCACTGCAGAGAAACATTAAGAAGAATATTTCTCAAATGTTCAGGATGAGAGATTCAGACAGTGCGCAGCGTCTTCCGTCCTCAGAACGACTTCACTCACACAAATGTCCCTCAAAACCTTTAGACAGGAAATCTGATACGTGTTAATCTCCCTCCAGGTTAAATGATGAAGTTACAACAGTTTTGAGTTCAGATTTTAAAACCAGATGAAGGTTTTCACACACAAAAGAAAGAAAACCAAAAATCAACTAAAGTAAAGCCAGGCAGGATTTTTACTCTTTATTTTGATCCAGGAAGGAGTTTCACTGAGCTTTCATGCTCCTAATACATTTTAAAATGTTATTTGAATAAAATCTAAACGGAGGACATACAGGAACAAAAACAAACTCACCCTCTCAAAGTAGAAGAGGTATTTCTTGAGGGCCTCTCTGGCCTGAGCCTGCTGGCTCTGGTTGACTATATCAGGGTTTTCTTTGTAGCGGCTGCACTCGTAGTATTCACTGCCGTGAGTCTTCCAGTCACCGAGACACATCCAGCAGAAGTCTGTCAGGACACACCGACACACATTACACAGCATGTACAGTAAAGCTGTGGCTCAATGCACAAACCTCCAAGCCTTCACATTGACAAGCAGCGAGCTGTAAGAACCTGGCGCACACAGTACAGCAGTGGTTTCTAACCTGTGGACCATGAAGGAATATATATATATATATATAGGTCGATGATGTGACACCTACATTTTCTGTCCAAGAGCCATTTTTTCAGTTAAAAAAGGTTTAAAAACATACCATATATATGTAGTTACTCTCCCATATATTTACTCACTTTAACGTCTCAAACACCTTTAGTCATTTGTCATTTTTAACATTTAAAATGTCAAAATATCATGTGGTGCCTGTTTCTCACTGTGATGCGTGTCGCAGCAGAAACAGAGAAAAGACCTGCTGATCATATTGACATCATACCAGCAACATCATATAAACTGACTCCTCCCACTAGAGTTTCTGTGCCGAGTCTGAATCTGAATCTTTTTTCAGACGTGAAAAATATGAATTTATTTTTAACCATTTCAGCAGCTGCATGTGGAGACAGAGACGTTTTAGTGACGTTTTCTGTCAAAAAAAAAAAAAAGAAAAGTCCTATAAACTCTGTAGAGAGACAGAGCTGCAGCCGACGTGAACACAGACACTGATTCTCAGCGACACACATGCTGTGTGTTCCTGTCTCAAAGGCTCCGCTGAATTCTGCACTTGATCTAATCTGGTTGATAATTGTGGTTTGGACGAAGCAGTTTTAATGCATTCCTGATGTAACTGACTAAACTGAACCGTGCTGACTGTCCTTGTAACCAGGTCCTCTCTGCAGTTCAGTCTCGTCATTGTGACTGGTGGATGTTTGTTGTGTGATGTGTGATG
The DNA here is from genome assembly GCF_021018895.1 of Seriola aureovittata. Lineage (NCBI taxonomy): Eukaryota > Metazoa > Chordata > Actinopteri > Carangiformes > Carangidae > Seriola > Seriola aureovittata. The sequence goes on from NC_079372.1 coordinate 28,926,486, forward strand.
CCACTAGATGGACGCCGAGCTCCTCACACAGCAGCAGGTTCATGCTTCACAGGCTCAGACAGGAGATGAGAAACTACTCACCGTGTTTACACTTGGAGCATTGCTGCAACAAACAAAGACACGGGAGGAAGTCGATTAGTGAAGCAGAAACATGAAAAACAAATCTGAGCAAATCAGCAACTGAATGTTTTTATATGTAAAAACTATTTAGTGCTTGATTTAACACGACTGAGACGTCACACGTGAAGCTGAGAGGCTGATAGAAATACACCAGGTAACACGCATCAGGACTGACTGTGTCAATCTATTAAAGTGGAGGACTTCAGCTCACAGTGTGAATATATTTTTAGCGTTTCCTGTGTTCT
>NC_079372.1:28929350-28961850 GCF_021018895.1 Seriola aureovittata
TTGTGTTTTACTTTGAAATCTCTGGGGTTGCGTTTTATTCTGAAAACTCTGGGGTTGTGTTTTATTTTGAAATCTCTGGGGTTGTGTTGTAGTCTGGACAGAAACTAAGACCTCTGTAAACGATGAGGTCACACCCACAGCCTCTCCTGATTGGCTGTCATCAGCCTGGACTACCAGTGGTGAATACAACATGATGATGAATGACAGTGTTACTGACCTTGTTGTCTTTGCAGCTGTTGTTCACTTACATTCTCTGTTTTAATGCTACAACTGTCTCTGCTGTTCCTCCTTCAGAGGCTTTACTGCAGAGGAGACAATCTACTTCCTGTTTACACCAGCTCACACATGCTCAGTGCAGGTGATGGTCATGTGATGTGTGTTTTCAGGTGTGTTAGTGGAAAATGAAAATGTAGTCACGTGGATGTAGCCAAAAACTGTGATGAATCTAGAGGGGACACACACACCTGGGAGCTCAGATCAGAGTGTGACTCACCCACTGTAATACCAGCTTTGATGACCACACAGATGCACACACACTCTCACTCTCTCTCTCTCTCTACTCACCTACTCCCATGCCGTCTTTCACCAGTACAGTGCAGTGCTGCTCCCAGCATGCTTTGCAGAAGGAGTGCTGACAGGGCAGAGCCAGCAGGGAGTCTCTCCGTACGACTTGTAGACACACACCACACTGGAGGGACTGAGGGGCCTGAAACACACACACACACACACACACACACACACACACACACACAGACACACACACAGACACACACACACACAGACACACACACACACACACCGTGTCACAGGTAAAATGGAACATTCCAGTCAAATCAAAGGTAAATGTTTGTCCGTCTGTAGCTCAGCTAATTTTCAATTAAACAAACTTCTTTTTAAATAAAATAAATTTAAATAAAGTGGAATTTCACTGTAAGCATTTAACTAAAATAAAATTATTAATTAAAATTAATTATTAATTATGTTTATTTATGCAAATATTTGCATATGTATATGTGGGTATTTATACAATTTTATTGCTTTTTTCATCTTTCCTTTATTTCATTGTAAATTTATTCCATAAATTTTATTAATAATCACAATGTATTTTATCATATTGATATTATTATTGACAATTTTTTTTCTTTGACAATCTAATTCCATTGAATGATTGTAATTGTGCTTTGGCAACACATTAGAAATAAGGTCAGTGAAGCCCGTTGAATTAAATTGTGTGAGTAGAAATTACAACTACAATTGATTATTCTCTCTATTGATTAATCAAAAATTTTTTCTTCAATTAACCAACTGATTAATTAGTGTATAAAACATTAATAATGATGCCAATTTGTCATCTCACCTGACCAGTGATGTCTTAAAAGTTACCATTTCCTATTCTGTCTGCAAGCACCTGAACACACCTGAAGGTGATGAGAAACTGAGCAGCAGCAAATCCTCACATCTTTAATAAGAAAGTGTTATTATGATTCTAATAAATGACTTGGCTGATCAATTATTAATTTATGTCAATCAAGTAATCAACTAGTCTTTTTCTTGACTGGTGAATTATCTGCTGCATTAAGGCTTGATACAGTGTGTGTGTGTGTGTGTGTGTGTGTGTGTGTGTATAATAAATCTTTGTCCAGAAGATATATGAGCGATATAAAAATATTGATTAAAGGTAAGAACAAAAGCATATAAACAGTATCTTCGTCCAGTAAACCTTAAAGTTAACCTTCCTTGAAAGCTTGTGGTCTGTTACTCACAGTGACTGTTCTGCAGGTGCTGCTGGGCTGGACCAGAGCGTCTGACAACAGCAGAGACGAGTTGGACTTATATCTGAGGGGAACATGGACAGAACCAGGGTGAGAGACAGAAAAGGTGAAAGCTGCAGAAGAATGAAAAAACAGACACCACGGTAAAGAGAGTGAGGAGAGAGACTAGAGAACCATGAGGAAAAGGTAGAAAGGGAGGATGAATCAAAGAAGCAGAGAAGGGGTGATGAAAGAGAAAAGACGGCAAGAATGAAAATTAAAAAAAGACAAGAGAAGGAGGAGAGGAGGAAACATACCTGTCCAGTATCTGTGAAACCTGCCAGTGAAAATGCACCAGGATCAGTTTTGCTACTGCTGGTAAAACCTGAGAGAGAGAGAGAGAGAGAGAGAGAGAGGAGAGAGAGAGAGAGAGAGAGAGAGAGAGAGAGAGAGAGAGAGAGAGAGAGAGAGACAGAGAGAGACAGAGAGACAGACAGAGACAGAGAGACAGACAGAGAGGGAGAGAGAGAGAGAGACAGAGAGAGACAGAGAGAGACAGAGAGAGAGAGACAGACAGACAGAGAGACAGACAGAGAGACGGACAGACAGGGAGAGAGAGAGAGAGAGAGAGAGAGAGGGAGAGAGAGAGAGAGAGAGAGAGAGAGGAGAGAGAGAGAGAGAGAAGAGAGAGAGAGAGAGAGAGAGAGAGAGAGAGAGAGAGAGAGAGAGAGAGAGAGAGAGAGAGAGAGAGAGAGAGAGAGAGAGAGAGAGAGAGAGAGAGAGAGAGAGAGAGAAGCTGCTTCAGTAACAGAAAAGTGACTAGACAGTTGAAGTGTCTCCACTTCGCCTGTTTTCACTGTGATGGATAAAAAGCTGATTTTACTCCTGATGAGCAGGAAAGAATCTGATTCTGCTGGAAACAGAAACGTTTTCTTGCTTCTCTTTTGGCTCCTGAACAAATAATAAAAGCAAAACTGTGGAAAAAACTCAGAAGAAGTGAAACAAGCATTTGATCAATTATTTCACAACAAGAAAATATATGAGTAAAATGAAACCTCTCACTTGCTCCTTCTGTTTTCTACAGCTGTAAACTGAGTCTCACTTTGGTTATTGATCATGCAGAAGACAAACTAAGACCTCACTCTGGACATTATTACACAAACAAAAAAAACAAATAGGTAGATTAATCTATAATAAGAAAATATATTTATTGGAAGAATGGTTATAAAATGATAAGAGATCTGTTGTTCAGAGTGAGGGAAGACGTGTTTGCCAGGCCTTTCCTTCATAGTGGATACCACTTCATACTTGTTACCATGGCTATTTTGTTTTTGTTGTTTATTGGTGTGTTTTGTTTTGATATGTTTATGTTCCATATAGCTGTGAAAAAACACTCAAGTAAAGCAAAAGGCACTGTTTTATGTTTTGATGAATTATCAGTTCAACTGATGTATTCTGTCAGCTGATACTGTACAGGACGATAACTCAGTGTCACGCCTCGCACTACAGGCCACACATCGAGGTTCGTCCTTCTTTCACCTGCTGACATCCACAAACACACACCTGTTCCTCTGAGGAAACCAGGCTCCCAGGTGATTCTGTGCGAGTGTGAAGCTGTTGGTGTACGACAGCTTCACACTCAGCAGTTAGCCCAAATAAACAGAGTCATTGTGAAGCATTAAAGGTCACATTCATGACGATATAACCTCATGTTATAACCTGCTGCCTCCTTCAGCTGCAGCGCAAGAATGGAAAGATATTAACACGTGAGCTCAGAACAACAGAATGTCAAAATAAAGCTCCTTTTTCTCCTGGTTAAAACCCACTAACAGCCTCCAACATCAGGCTTCTGTCTGCAGTGGAAAAGGGATTAATCACACCTGGGTCACATGACTCCGCAGTTTACGCAGGTATTAATCAGCTCTGGCTCTGATCAGCAGTGATGTTAACACAACACCTGGTTAACTTGCAAATTGTCATCCCCTTTCCTGCTGTGACGTCTTTCAGAGACAGACACTGCAAACACACCTGTCACCTGTCCAGGTGCTGCTAGAACAGAAACACCTTCCTCTGAGAGTGAAGCTGCAGCCCTGAGATAAGTTTTAAAAACAATCACTGATCGAAGCGTCTCACACGGAGACTCCGACACTTTTGAGACGAGTGTGTGTGTGTGTGTGCGCTCTGTAAGTGCATGTGATGACATCACTCCCTGCAGGTGTGTGTGTCCTCAGTCTGAACAGAACGACAAACTGGACTGACTGTGGAAAAGAGGTAAATCAGCTTTTATTAGCAGGTTTACCTGCCTTTCCCCTGAAGGCTGATGGGAATTTATTCTGGCGTGCTCAACGACAGCAAACATATGATCAACAGTCCTTGTCGCCATCATGTCAGGCAGATCTGAGCCGGTACAGCACTGAGCAAAGGTTTTAAGCACTTTTTATCTATCATGCAATATCACCAGGGAGTCATCTGATCGGCCCCAAACTCAGTCTGCAGCACGACAAGCAGCTCAAACACACAGCCACATCATCAACACCCGTCCTCCGTGACACCAACATGGAGTCCTGCAACAGATGGTGTGGCCCCCAGAGTCCTGATCTCAGCATCATGGAGCCGGTCTGGGATCACATGAAGAGACGGGAGACAGTGGGACAGCCGAGATCCAAGTATCTTACAAACCGTGCTCAGGTGTATCTAGAACTGGTAAAGGCCGGTCACACTAAACACTGACCTGAGATTACTGAGCTCTGTATGAAGTTCATTAACAATCCTCACTTTGCTTTTAGTACCTAAAACTTTTCTTAGTTGCCACGTTGTTGAGCATTGTTAGCACCATCAGTGTTGTGGTGCCACAGAGACGCTTCCACCTACAGATCATATTCTCCAGACGTACAGGAACAGAAATCACAGTGAAAATGCCAAAAGAGAATTCCTACTGAGATCATGACTCATCACAAAATCTGCCAAAATAATCACAATGTGATGCTTTTGCGTATTTTGCAGCTCTAGGTACAAAAATAGCAGAAATCTTAGGAATCCACCTTCAGTGTTTTCTGTGATCTCTTACTCAAATAAAGCTGTGGCAGAAGATCTGCTGCCTCTCATGCTGCTTTTATTCCTCTACAGGTGAGTGTCTGATATTTCCTGCTGTTTCACTTTTTCTGTCACTCCCTACATCCCCTCCTCTCCATCTCTGCCTTGACCTCCAGGACTTCGAGGGAGTCCCTTCTGAAAGTTTCATCAGCGATAATGAAACCTGCTCAAATCAATCTGTTTCAATATGTCGCTGAAAACAACTAAAGAGTGTCTTCATCTGAGAGTAGAGGAGACGGATCACGGGTTAACCTGCTGAGACTGAGCAGAGAACCAGACTCTTCCTGTTGCACTGTTTTCTTCCTTAAACTTTACATCAGTCTTATCACTAAGTGTTTTGTGCAGCACGCAGCCAGCAGCCTGTGTGGACTGATGTTCTTTAGCTCTCACCTTCAGCGCAGCAGCCACAGTGTTCACCTCCTCCGTCAGCACCCTCTGACTCTCTTTGTAGGTCAGGCAGGTGAACTGGTACTCCTCCGGGTCAAAGGAGTCGGCGCCCTGTTGCTCCACGTCGCTGGCCACGCCCTCATAGTAGCTTGCGATGTCGCCCTGGTCCTCCTCCTCTCCGCCATCGTCCTCATCCTCCTCTTCTTCAGAGTTCACCCCGAAGTCTTCCTCGTTGCTGTCCGACGCCTGGCTGTTCATGTCCACAGACATCCAGTCGACTGAATCAATCACCCGCACAGGTAGACGGCCCGCCTACCTGTCGGATCCTAGTGGTACGATTGGCTGAAATGGCTCTTTTAAAGCCGCGCCCCCTTTTCCACCTGCTAGTGTCACTCCTCAGAGACACCCCGCCCTCCGGTCTGTCTGAGGCGCGTACGGAGCGCGCTCAGCAGCAGCGGAAGAAGCAGAAGAAGTCACACTCCCCGTCAGTCATTTGGAAGCTGGTTAAAGGGCGATCTGAGGAGGGAGAGAAAAGACTGGAGAGACGGAGGAGAGAGAGAGAAGGGGGAGGGAGAACAAGCAGGTGAAAAAGAAATGGAGGAGGAGAAAGAAGTGGAGTGAGAGGGAAACACACGTCAGTAAAAGCTGATGATTAAATTGTTAAACTAGAGAGTGTGTGTGATGGGACTGTTGCACTCTCTCAAACCATTTCCACAGATGTCATACAGGCTTCGTTTTAAAGGGTCAATGTATTTTCATTGTTTGACTTTATTTGAACTCCAGTTGGTTCCTGTTGAAGTGAAGCCGTCGTTCACATTCAGCACATTAAGTCTTATCTTTATGTTGGCTCTATCTGAATATTAGGCTTCAGCTGGGCTGAAATAAACACACTTGGCTGATGAAGGTGATTCTGACTCATAACAGGGACTTGACAGAGACAGCAGCAGCACAACTGGCTACACACACAATAAATCAATAAAAACCTTATCAGGAAAGATAAAAGCTAAAAGGTATCAAGTTCAGAAAAGTTGAAATATGAAACACTGAGGTTTAGCTGCCAAACATCGACCTTGTTCTGACAGCTCTCGGTATCGTGGTGTTCTCTGTAGGGCTGCTGTGTTTCAGTGATATGAACACAATCAATCCTCACTGTTCTCAGCTGATGTTCCTCAATCCTACTGACAGCAAATTTATATCAACTTCTCAAAGGTTGTGTATTAGTGGAGGGATCCTCCAAATAATCAACCAGATACAAATGTTCCTCAGAGGAAAGACACGGTCACAGAGTCGCTGACAGGAAGCTCAGACATCAGCACATCAGCACAGAGCGGCCGTCACTGAGCGGTCAGACACAGAACATCCAAACAAGTAAGAGTGGCGTGTCTTACAGTACAAACTACAAACTAATACAGGTTCAAGAATAATATTGTTTTAATTTAGAAAGAAAGATTTGCCAATTTTTAAAACTGAAAGACATAAAATATTTAAAAATATCTTTTAAGTCTGTTTCCTTACTGATTATTTTGAGCAGTGGGGGTTTAAACAGACAGATGGACAGTCCAGAGCAGCACTGTGTTTTCTTCATATTTTACATTATTCATGGAGCTGCATTAATGGAAATATAATCCAAATCTCAACACGTCTAAGTGCAATATCCAAATCACAGGAGCTGCAGTGTTTTGATGAAGGTAAACCGTCACATTGTTGGAGTTGTTAGCACAACAATAACATCATTAACATTTTTGTATTTTCACTGAAAAAATATAAATGATCATCCCAACTGAAACTGATGTGATTGTTTTTGCATAAAGTGTAGCCTTAATTATTAGTCTATCAGAAGGCCATTTCTAATAATGTTGACTGGCTTACAGTACGACAGACAGTGTCTCACTGAAAACATCTGGGAGATGTGTTATTAAAACACTTTGACTGGAAGGTTGTAGTGAGTTTTAATATTGGTTTGTCCCTGTGGGTAAAAACTCTGACTGAAGCCGCTCAGAGCGGCAGAATAAAGATTCTGTTAGAATTTTGTAATAAACTAAAACATCACACACATTCTGTCCCAACCTCTAAAATGTGTTAATGTAACACCTAAAGTCCATTTTAACACTAAGTCAGTGAACATATGGTCCTAATCTACAGAGAGTGAAATTTACACTGAACAGTCAATTCAACTCTTTAATAGTTAATATTTGACACTAGACTGAGAAGTGTTCATCAAGTTTTACACTATGAGGGAAATAACACCCATCATGTTTTTTACTTTTGACAGAGTTTTTAATTGTTCATCAGAAATGAGTCTTTACTTTCTCAGTGTTAAACCTAAGAAATGGCTCCTGCTGCCAGTGTTACACATCATCTGCTTGTGTATCCTCTTCTGAAACATAATGTCTTTGATAATATAGTTCCCAAACACTGCAGCAGGGCTGTTGAGCCTCCAGGCAGTTGCTGAGGAACCTCTGGCTGACTGTTTCGTCCAGCCTCTCCACGCAGCAGTTGACCTTTCATTACAGAATCAGGCCTCTTCCATAAAACTAGCTGGAATGGACTGTTAGCAGAGAAAGCAGCTCCTGGATTTGGTTTATTTAAATACTTTGACCTGGTGACAAAATGTTCCTTTTCTCTGCAGACTAGAGGACGACTATCTACTCTACTCACCATGTGACCTGCTGCTGTCCTACGCTATGAACAATTAACATCCTCCTCCTTATTTCCTTCCTAAGAATCCACTTCTCTCTCTGCTTGTGTGTCTTTCTGCGTCTCTACTTCTGCTCTAGCTTTGGATTAAACTTCACAAAGACAAGATTTTAAACCAGCACTTGCTCATAGACAGTGGACTGTATTTTTCTGTCCTACAGTATTGTTGATCTGTTAAACACGTGCAGGACACAAGACATGGGTTAAGGCTTAATGTCACCGTTTACAGGATTAGCTGAAGATGCTTTAGCTTTGGGGATGAGGGAGTCACACAAACCATAACTGCAGTTAACTTGTTGGCAAACCAGGCAGTAAGCAGCCCGTCTCAGCTGGGGGTCGACCCAAAAGTGCAAATACACAACAGCAACAGAGTCAGAATATAAACAGCAGCAAAGGATATTTTTTATCCACAATTGTTGTTGCTCATGTTGTAAGCACTTTGTGCTCCATTTCTACTATGAAAAGTGCTTTACAACTAAAGATTATTATCATCATTATTATTATTATTATTATTATTATTATTATTAGGAGAAACATCTTTGTGTATAAACTACTCAGAAAAATGTCCAATACTGAACTCCAGCCACACAACTGGACTGGGGATATTCCCATGACTAGAACATATTATGTGATATTTATTGTCATGTTTTCCCCTAATATCACTCATACACTTGGCAAAGCAATTACATTCCTTTCCAAGTAGTAGATTCATTCTGTAAATTAGGTTTCCTAGCATTGCTGCGCAGCACCGATGTCATGACACATTATAAGTCCTTGTCAGAGTGGGGTTCCCCTCGCTCTCTGAGTTTTATCCATGTTCACATTGTGGTGTTGGAGGATGAGTAGTTTGTCTCGTCTTCCGTACACGTTGCAAGGATTAAGAAATCTCCTAACTTTGAACGAGAAGTAGCGCACAGCTTCATGACTTGAGTCAGGGTTTAGATCCTCCTGGTCAAATATTCCTCCAATACAAGTGAAATTTGTTCAGTCAGATTTTTTACTTGACTTAAAGTGCTTGACTACTTGATTTTAAAAATACTGAAGTATTCAAAAGTACATTTTTTATGTCAACGCATTGTTGTTTTGTTCCACGTTTATAGAATTGAATGACTGAAAAAACCGACTGACTGACGATGTTTTAGTTTTTCTTGTTTAGTCAGTGATGAAGTCTGGTCGTGGTAAACTCAGCAAACATTTCAAACTAAATAAATCTTTATTTGTAAACCTTCAAACACAGACTTCAGATCAGAATCTCCATCTTCAGGACACTGACAGGGTCAAACATGGCTGACAGTGGAGGAGTGGGCTGTGATTGGTTTTTCTCCTGTGATCAACACAGTGTATGGTCTATCACATTTTCAAAATAAAATTAAATAAATTCCTCTGATTAAAAGCTCTACTTCAAAGTAAGAGTACATCATACAATATTTGTCTTTTCAGTGTGGTGGAGTAAAAGTCAGATGTTTACAAAATAAATAAAAGTAAAGAACTGATATTTGAAGAATATACTTCAGTACAGTATTCAAGTAAATGTACTTAGTTACTGTCAACCTACACGAACTTTAAGGGCCTTGTTGACTTATTACGACATGTCATCTGTAACCGCTGTGGTCCACACACACCTCAGTCTCAGCCGTTTTCTGGCACCGAGGTTCAAATGTGACTTAGCAAATATCCACCTGGATGGAAAACAAGGTTAGCCGGGAGAGCGAGCCAGCCGGCCCCGGTGCAGGTGCCGGTGCCAGCGACAGACGCAGCTCGCATTCCGCCTGGTCCAGGCTAAAAATAGGCAGCAAACTGGGTGACACACATCTTGCTAGGCTAATATATCACAGCGACTCAGCACAGGTTTGATATCGAGTCTTGGGGGGAGGGGGGGTAGTAAGGTGCTCGGGACGGGATTAAGCAAAGCGCAGACCGGCTTGGTTGTAGCTGGACATCGGCATTTTGAACCGACTACGGGGCCGAAGCTGAAAACGGCAGTGAAGTCAAACCCAAAGACCGGCTAACAGGCTAATTTACCGTTAGCCTGTTAGCTTCCTGGCTAGCGTGCTGGCTGTTATATTCAGCAGCGAAGTAACGGCATGTCAAAACCAACGAGTTTGGCGGGTTACGCTGCAGAATAGACTCACAAAAGTTTTCAAGAAAAAGTTAATTTTATCCTCCAACAAGAATTCACGACATAATAGCTAGCTAGGATAGCCACCCCCTTTATGGCTCCCTCCCGCTGAGCCTCTCTGCCTCTCATCCACTCTAGTCCGGGGATTGAGATGTAAACAAGGCCCTGCGGAGCTCGGCAGTAAACAGACACATTTCAACGACCGCTGTGTTCATTTCCCCCGGTTACAGGCGGCGGTGTTTACCTGTGGGAGCAGCCTCGGCTGGGCCCGCGGTGACGGCCAGGAGTCGTTTTTATGTGGGGAAATCCAAAGAGCGATTTGCACTGTGTTCTGCTGGATGGTTGGCGGAAGACAGACCGTTACAGAGCTACTTATCAGTGACGCCACATCCGCGTTTCTCCTGCCAGCCTCCCCTCCCCCCTCCTCCCCCCTCCTCCCCCCTCCTCCCCCAGGTAGTATGCAGCAGCTTCCCCTCATGCATTAGTGCTGCCCATCAATACTTCAGCAGTATAACAAGATGGAGCAACGTCATTCTACCAGTTACAAACAGAAATCTGCACTGGAACATGGACATGAATATTATTTAGCGATAGCCAGGATTTATCTTGTATTATAAAGTCAATAAAGTCATAATTTTACGAGAAAAAGAAACATAACATCTTGAGGGAAAAGCTGTAATATTTCAAGAATAAAGACGAGAATTAAACATTTAAAATTTCAAGAGAAAAAATATATAATTTTTAGGAATATTACATCAACCAATCAAACAGGTGACAGTGGCAGCTGCTGTTTGTCTGTCTAACAGTAGAATAGACTAGACAGAACAGACATCATTGTAACCCTGTTGGACATTAGTTGTTCTTAATTAAGCACTATGGTGTCGCTTTATGAGACGAGACCTTTCCTTACCTGTAGGAGACATTTTAACACATCACCATATCATGAATCTGCAGCTCTAAATCATCAGTTGTCCCTCTCCTTCCCTCCAGGTGTAACTGGCTGGACTGTGACTGCAGGTGCTGTGGCTCTACAGCTAAACGCAGGACTCAAAGTGCTTTAGGTCTGAAGGTAAAGGACCAATGTCTTTATAAACAATGCATGACTCCCTGCTGGAGAAGCAGCGGGTCGAGCCCCCGGCGTTAATGCACTGGTAATTGGTCTGGAGTTGCTGAGGAGGAGGATGCATCATCTAATGTAGCTGATGTTGCTCTTAATGCACAGAATATCATTGACTGTAGTTCGAGATGAAAAACTACACTCAGATTATTGATTATGAATTTACACATAAAAAAATTCTTGCACAACTTTCTTAAAAAGTATTTAAGCTAAGTCACCAGTGTTGTCTCTACTCCTGTTTGTGTCCCTGAATCCTGCACTGAACTCCTGCGTCACCTCCGTGGACGCCCCTCAGATCAGCAGCAGTCCAAACCCTCAGGGCCGAGTGACGAAGGAAACAGGAAACAAAGATAGAAGGATTGCTGCTGAAGGTTTTGTTTGTTAATTTACTGAAACTGTGACTATTGATGATTTGAAAAAGGATGCATCATGATCATTTGAGTAACAACAGACAGAATAGAACAGCTTTTTATACTAACCTTGATAATGTTGATTTGTTAATGTTGCTTTTATAAATGTCAGAAAAAAAGACTAAAACATTAATTTTGGTGTTTTGCTCTTTAAATTGTATTTAAACATTTCTTACAAAAATACTTTTCATATGAAAACAGCAGCTTCCTCCTTTAAACATCCATCAGCTGCTGTACGAACACGTGTGGACAGACGATGTGAAACGGTGACGTAAGTGAGAAAACATCAGAAACAAGTGACGCTCCGAGGATACGGCAGCCGAACAACGAAGGAGAGGAAAAAGGGAAGTGAAGTATCAGTGAGAAATCAAGACAGAGACACTTCACCCCAAAGTCTGCTACATCAACTCAAAAGTGCAAAGTGGTTGAGGCTAAAACATGAACAGGTCAGTAAGAAGGTCTGAGCTGGTGATGGAGGAACCTGTGGAGACAGAGCTCAGCTTTAAGTGTTGCTGTGGTTCTGATGCAGCCACTGCAGTGAGAGGGAGTCTGTCACACACACACACACACACACACACACACACACACACACACACACACACACACACACACACACACACACACACACACACACACACACACACACACACACTTTAGTTTATTTTCCACACAAGCCGACATAAGATGTTCATGTTCTGAACCGAACCGGACTCAGCCCAGCGCTGCACCGGAGCACAACCGTGGAAAACTGAGTGTATCAAAGACTTCTGGGTAAAATGACCAGCAGTGTGTCTGTGTCCCTGTTCACATCTGTTCACATCTGCTCACACCTGGTATTAACATCGGTCTCAGGTGATCCGATCACCAGTGTTCAGCGTCTCAGTGAACACTGGTGATCGATTTCACTTCCTGCTTTATAAACGAATAAACAGGTATGTGTTGTTGTGTGTTGGACTAATCAGACTGAGGCAGAGGACGTCAGTGGAGGAGGCGGTCCTTCAGTGTGACCTTAGGCACGTTCACGTTCACACTGCTAAAGGAATGTGGTCTCGTGGTCCAGACGAACTCTGAATGTGGTCTGACTCATCGGATCTCAGATGTGTCTTCAAGGCGTCTCGGGTGAAAGCTTCACCTGAACTAAGAGCCGACCCCCGGTGATCAGATCACCTGAGACAGATGTTAGTACCAGGTGTGAACTGGGCCTTTATGTGTTAAACACACACGGGACTGAAGGCCACTTCCTGTTCTGACATCCATGTTGAGTTTGTTTTCACCTGCTGGATTTGACACTGACCCTCCATGTTTCCATCACAGGTGCCTGAACACCTGCTGTAGATCTCTATTACATGCAGCAGGTGACCTGATGGGAGTGTGTTCATTGGTAGTGCAGGTTTCATGAATATATTTGCAGCACTGGAAGAAAGTGATGAGTCTAAAAATCCGTTCATTACAAAACCTTCTGGCCTTCGTCATCCTCCTCCTCGTCTTAGTGTTATATCCGGAGGTTTCATGGTCGACCAGATGTTTTCAAATCTGTTGCACCTTCTTTTCCACGGAGGAGCATGTCACAGGAAAAGAGATTAAACATTTCCTTAGTTTCATATTTTAAAAGGCATTAAAAAGAGTTATTGTAAAAAAGTTTAGAAATGAGCAAATAATCCATCAATAAATACTGTAGATTTCAAAATGATTTACAAAAACAGCATAAAGATCATTAAATAAACTGGTTATTATTCATTCATGAATTAATAAATGTATTTGGAAATTGTTTCTTCAATGAGTTTTATGCCGTTCATGTAAACCCATTTTGAAATCTGAAGTATTAATTAATGGACAATCGATTTATTTATAAATTCTTTTTTTACAATTCCTATTTTTACCGCCTATTAAAAGATGAAATGAAGGAAACGCTCCTCGGTGCTTCACAGGTCCGGAAGGACTTGATCTCAGCAGCAGTAAATCAAGTGTTTTCTGACAGTAGAGTGATGAACGTCTCACAGCTCTGAGAGTTTAGTGTCTGATCTCTGACTTCACACTTTTTCGAAGGGGAACAGATGTTTCTCTTGTCCTCTCTTCTCTCGTTTCGTGGTCGTCTTCTTCTTCAGGCCGCTGCCGCTCCCTCCGTCCTCCTCAGCTTGTCTGTTCTGGGGCCAGGACATGGCCAGAGTCTCAGATGCGGTCATCGCTCCGGGGCCTCCGCCCTCACCCGCTGCCTCCTCGTCAGATGAAAGACCCCCGACGTCGTCTCCGTGAGCGAGGCCCCCCAGCCCCTGGTTCTTCTTACCGTAGCGCTGCTTCAGTCTCTCTCCGATCAGGAGACTTTTCACCAGCAGAGTCCAGTTGGAGATCGCCCTCTTTTCCTTTTTCTGGAGAGTGGAAGAAAAGAAGAGATGACGTGGTTTTCAAGGTTTCAAAGAACTGGATTTGCTTTTAAAACGTTTTAACGAGTGACTTCCTCCTTTAGATTCATCACACATCTGCTCAGAGGAATAAAACACACTCAGAAATATAGACTGACCCCACATCTACATTCTACATTAACATACATACATACAGACATCTGCACAGTTTATTCAGTGCTATGTTATTCTGCAAGAACATACTGTGTCTATTTATATATTTTTAAATTCATGTGTGTGAAATCTTTAAATCTCCAGGAATAATTAACATTAATCTAATATATTCATAAGGTTTAATGTATGAAACTTTATAAATAGGGATGAAATAAAACATCATGTAATAAAGAGAATTTAGTGCAGCAACATTGAAGATACTTAAACAGTGAGTGTAAATAATAATTGTAATAATTTGAAAAAAGAAAAAGGTATAATCCAAAGTTACCAAGTTCACATCAGAAAATCCAGATAAAACTATTCAGAACAATAAAGTGAAATTAAAACTACAGAGAACAGATAAAACCCCAAATAATGGAATAAATAAACAGAGATAAAAACACAGAACGTCTGTAGCTCTCTGAGATTTAAGAGAATTTATGTTTGTGAGTCGGAGTCAAAGTGAAGGATTTTTACTTTCATCTTTCAAAGAGTCCAAATTTTTAATTTCAGCAGTTTGATAAATATGTTCAGAGAAAGAGTTTCTAATCTGTAATCCCCAAATGAGCTCAAATAAATCCCACAAAGGAACACACACACACACACACACACACACACACACACACACACACACACACACACACACACACACACACACACAGACACAGACACACACACACAGACACACACACACACACACAGACACACACACACACACACACACAGACACACACACACACACACAGACACACACACACACACACACACACACACACACACACACAGACACACACAGACACACACACAGACAGACACACACACACACAGACACACACACACACACACACAGACACACACACACACACACAGACACACACACACACACAGACACACACACAGACACAGACACACACACACACACACACACACACACACACACACACACACACACACACACACCTCCTTCTCCTTCTGTTTCTGCAGCTCTTGTTCTTCCACCCAGGCCGCTCTGAGAATCTCCTCGTGCTCCTCACACACGATGTAACCATCGGTCCTGAAACAGGAAATACAAACGTCACGTTTCCTACATTTTCCAACGACTCCATCTTTCCTTCTGTCGTCAGTAGTAGAGGAACTCTTCATGTCCTGAGAGCAGCTTTAACAAAGTTCAGACTCTGGTTTTACCGTCAGCAGCTTCTGTAACATGATGACATTAAGTTCTTCACTGAGAACAACTCAGACACATTAGATAATTAGATATTATCTGTTTTATAATCTGCGTTTTCTATTGTTTTCGTATGGTGCTTTTAACTTCTATGGTTGTGTTTCTTTTATCTCTGTTCAGCACATTGAAAGACCTCTGTGTATGATAATGTACTATGATGAAGAGATAATGATGTACGTGTGTCCTCACAGTGGTTGGAAAACTCAGAGGAAAGAAAATATTAAAAACACTGACATTAAAAAACACAACAAATCAGATGCAGTCAATACAGGTGTCTGTCTGTTTGTCTGTGTGTCTGTTTGTCAGTTTGTCTGTGTGTCTGTTTGTCTGTTTGTCTGTGTGTCTTTGTCTGTTTGTCTGTGTGTTTGTTTGTCTGTTTGTCTGTGTGTCTTTGTCTGTGTGTCTTTGTCTTTGTCTGTTTGTCAGTGTGTCTGTGTCTGTTTGTCAGTGTGTCTGTGTCTGTTTGTCTGTTGGTCTGTGTCTGTGTGTCAGTGTGTCTTTGTCTGTTTGTCAGTGTGTCTGTGTCTGTTTGTCTGTGTGTCTTTGTCTGTTTGTTTGTTGGTCTGTGTGTCAGTGTGTCTGTTTGTCTGTGAGTCTCAGGACTAAGACAAACTGCTCTCATACTGATCACATTCTGACACTTCAGTGTGTTTAACTGGTGGGAGGTTCCTCGGTGACATCTTACACAGCGTGCGAGTATCCTCCATGGAAGTCGAAGCCGGTGACGGCGGGGGCGGCGTCCAGGTCCAGCTTCCGGGCCACACGGTGCAGGTTGGGCAGCCTGAGGTGAACACAGCCCACCGGTAACATACAGGGCTTAAACAGGTACACGTTACCGTAGTCGTTACGGGGAACCTGAAGGGACGGATAGAGAGACAGGTCAACAACACTAGACTGCACTAACGAGGTCAGTCAATTAATTAACAGTGTGCGAGTGTTAAATGAAGATCTGTAAATATTCATATACTAATGTAAATCCAACCTGAGAGAGAAAGTAGCTTTATAGATTTACAGGATGATTTTCTGTGTGTCCTAATTCATCTTTATCAGTTGTGTCTTTATATAATTAATAATAGAAATGTTTGATCCTGATTAGAATCGGACCGTTGGCCATATGATTGATTTATTTACAGTTGTACAGTTATTTCCTTTGATGATGGTTTTTCTTTTATCCCTCAGATCCTGAAGAGCTTGTAAACAATAAAGAGAAGTCAGTGATTGGACATCGGAGCTGTCTGTCTCCTCAACCAGTCAGCTGTTACTTCAACTGAGAAACTGTTGTTACACAGACAACCAATCAATCACAGTTCTGATAACTGATTATTAGTTTAGATCATTTATCAAACACAAATACCAAACAACTCCTTGGTTATAATCTGATAAATCTGATATTCTGTATTTGATTTCTGATTTAGTTTATTTGCTGTATCTTCATAATATTTGCTGCTACAGTGACTCTTATTATCATTATTATATTATTATTTTTAATGACTGTTTTTCCTCACAGTTCTGATTGACAGTTACCTTCCCGTCCACAGCGACAGGAGGTTGGTATTCTTCAGTCTGCCACTCTCCGAACAGCGGCAGGTCGTTCTCGTCCTTCTGCTCAGACATCATCCTGGCTTTACGGGAGCGATTAGAGAAACCCCTCACCATCTGACAGAGAGACACAATGACGTGATTCTTCTTCTGTTGTCGTTATCTCCTCCACTCAGTTCAAACAACCACCAAACACTTTCTAATCTGGACTGACTCGGACACGTCAGTCTGGATAATCAACTGAAACCACAACATCATGTCTCTGTCCGAGTGTGAAGATGGAAACACACAGATGATCCTCTGTGTTTGTGTTCCTGCAGCTCTCACGGTTCCTGCTGTCAGCCATCTTGTCACTAATGTCAGTTCATTGATCCAATACAGACAAACTGAGATTTAATAGAATAATTACTCCCCAACAGATTCAATACATCTGCTCTCAGCAAAACGTCACTGCCTTAATAAAAAACCCATTCTGAGTTCAGCTGGAAATTATGTTAATAACTGACATCAACACACAGTCTCATTAATCATTCATCAGGCCAATGACAAGAGCTTAAAGCCGCACATGTAAAGAAATGAAACTTTATTTAATGTGAGGCTGAACTGAGTCTAAAACATCTGGTCTGTTTCTCCTCTGCAGGAGAAGAAGCAGGTTTCCTCTTAAACTGAATGAAAACCACAAAGTTCAACCTGCTCTTTGCAACCCATTAGCACGACCGCTAACACTGTCAGCCGCTGCCAGCTACAAGCTAACAAACAACAAAAACAAATAAAAGACGCTAACTAGCTAACTGCTC
Organism: Seriola aureovittata; assembly: GCF_021018895.1. Lineage (NCBI taxonomy): Eukaryota > Metazoa > Chordata > Actinopteri > Carangiformes > Carangidae > Seriola > Seriola aureovittata. The sequence continues at coordinate 28,947,038 of NC_079372.1, forward strand.
TGAAAAGTGCTAACTATGCTAACGGTTCTGAGAAGATGCTAACTAGCTAACGGTTCTGACCCGTCTGCTAGTCTCTGGTTCTGGTCTCAGACTCCTCCTCTGAGTCTGGGTCTGACTGAGTCTCTCTGATGTTTCCTCCTCTCACCATCTTGATGCTCTTTCACCTGTCCACCTGGAGCCAGCAGGTGGTGGGCGGGGCTCCAGGCTCAATCAGGAAGTAGGAGGAGATGAGCTTCAGACCCGGTTTTTATGTGAGAAAACATGTGAAACTAAATATGAATCAGAGCAGTTGAAGTTCAGTTTAAAACGTGTCTGGTGGAAGTTGAAAGATGGATTTCTGATGGTGGTTAACTCTGTCACAGGGAAACCAGTGGAGTGTTGATTACACTTCATTAAGAGGGATTTCATTCTGAGGTTAACTGTTCCTGAAGTGGTTCCTCTTTTTTGTTTACAGCAGTCACGAGTCAGTAAAGATCTGCAGTTAAAGAGGAAGAGAAATAAGACAGAAACTAACTGAGAGAAGAGAATTGTTGGAAGAGGAACAAACAAGAAGAAAACTCCTCTCTCACTTTGTACGGCTCTTCTCCGAGTCTGACAGTCCGAGCTTCTTTCAGCCATGTGTCTCTGGAGTGGAGGGTGTGAACACAGTCTCTGCAGAGAAACATCAAACACCACTGAGAAAACATTCAACTAATCCCCTTTTCATTTCACTGATTTTCTAACACCAGGTTCACATCCATGTCTGATGTGTTTACTGTAGTTCATTATGAACAGAGTCTAACAGACAGTAACCAGCAGCTGTCACACAGCACCACCTGCTGGACACTGACGCTCACAACCACGATCAACTCCAACATGCAGGTGTAGAGGTCAGTGTCCTGCTGAGGAGTCTCCTTCAGAGGACCGGGTCCAGACTGAACCAGATCCAGACTGAACCGGGTCCAGACAGAACCAGGTCCAGACAGAACCAGGTCCAGACTGAACCAGGTCCAGACAGAACCAGGTCCAGACAGAACCAGGTCCAGACCTAACCAGGTCCAGACAGAACCAGGTTCAGACTGAACCAGGTCCAGACTGAACCAGGTCCAGACTGAACCAGGTCCAGACAGAACCAGGTCCAGACTGAACCAGGTCCAGACTGAACCAGGTCCAGACAGAACCAGGTCCAGACCTAACCAGGTCCAGACAGAACCAGGTTCAGACTGAACCAGGTCCAGACTGAACCAGGTCCAGACTGAACCGGGTCCAGACCGAACCGGGTCCAGACAGAACCAGGTCCAGACTGAACCGGGTCCAGACTGAACCAGGTCCAGACCTAACCAGATCCAGACTGAACCAGGTCCAGACAGAACCAGGTCCAGACCGAACCAGATCCAGACTGAACCAGGTCCAGACAGAACCAGGTCCAGACAGAACCAGGTCCAGACCTAACCAGGTCCAGACAGAACCAGGTTCAGACTGAACCAGGTCCAGACCGAACCAGGTCCAGACCGAACCAGGTCCAGACCGAACCGGGTCCAGACCGAACCGGGTCCAGACAGAACCGGGTCCAGACAGAACCGGGTCCAGACTGAACCGGGTCCAGACTGAACCAGGTCCAGACCTAACCAGATCCAGACTGAACCAGGTCCAGACAGAACCAGGTCCAGACCGAACCAGATCCAGACTGAACCAGGTCCAGACAGAACCAGGTCCAGACCTAACCAGGTCCAGACAGAACCAGGTTCAGACTGAACCGGGTCCAGACCGAACCGGGTCCAGACCGAACCGGGTCCAGACAGAACCAGGTCCAGACTGAACCAGGTCCAGACTGAACCAGGTCCAGACCTAACCAGATCCAGACTGAACCAGGTCCAGACAGAACCAGGTCCAGACCGAACCAGATCCAGACTGAACCAGGTCCAGACAGAACCAGGTCCAGACAGAACCAGGTCCAGACCTAACCAGGTCCAGACAGAACCAGGTTCAGACTGAACCAGGTCCAGACCGAACCAGGTCCAGACCGAACCGGGTCCAGACAGAACCGGGTCCAGACTGAACCAGGTCCAGACTGAACCAGGTCCAGACCTAACCAGATCCAGACTGAACCAGGTCCAGACAGAACCAGGTCCAGACCGAACCAGATCCAGACTGAACCAGGTCCAGACAGAACCAGGTCCAGACAGAACCAGGTCCAGACCTAACCAGATCCAGACAGAACCAGATCCAGACTGAACCAGGTCCAGACTGAACCAGGTCCAGACAGAACCAGGTCCAGACCTAACCAGGTTCAGACTGAACCAGGTCCAGACCGAACCAGGTCCAGACAGAACCAGGTCAAGACAGAACCAGGTCCAGACCGAACCAGATCCAGACAGAACCAGGTCCAGACAGAACCAGGTCCAGACTGAACCAGGTTCAGACTGAACCAGGTCCAGACAGAACCAGGTCAAGACAGAACCAGGTCCAGACTGAACCAGGTCCAGACTGAACCAGATCCAGACAGAACCAGGTCCAGACTGAACCAGGTCCAGACCGAACCAGGTCCAGACAGAACCAGGTCCAGACTGAACCAGGTCCAGACCTAACCAGATCCAGACAGGACCAGGTTCAGACTGAACCAGGTCCAGACTGAACCAGGTCAAGACAGAACCAGGTCCAGACAGAACCAGGTCCAGACAGAACCAGGTCCAGACTGAACCAGGTCCAGACAGAACCAGGTCCAGACTGAACCAGGTCCAGACTGAACCAGGTCCAGACTGAACCAGGTCCAGACTGAACCAGGTCCATAAGTTTATGATACAAGCTGTAAAACAAGTGTCGATGTTTTAGTTCAATACATGACGGACAAAGCTCTGAGTTTTAATATGAACACAACATTCCCATCCCTCCGTGTGGGACATCTGAGACCCGTCTGCATGTTCTACAGCAGAGGACTGAGTCTCTACGACTCCAGAGAGAAAACCGTTTGATCCGACATCCGTCATAAGTGTTGTATGTAACGTGAAATATTTTGTTTTAAATTAGGAAGATTCGCCTCGACCTCCTGATCATCATGACCTCATGTGTTTGTTTGTTTTCCTGTTAATTATTAGTTTGTTCGTTGCCTCTTGTTCTCATAAGATGAAAAATGTTAAAAAACAAATAAGAAATAAATAAAAAGTAAAAAAACTAAAACACGATGGACAACAATCACAAATTTCAATATATTCATCTTTCAAAGATCGAGAGATTCACCAGAGAAGAAGCACGTGTGTGAAAATACAACACATGAAATCTAGACTGTGGGATTCTCACAAACAGGGACGGACCGATCAGCTCATCAGTGTTTGCTGGACTAAGGAGGATCCAGATCCTGGACTGGGACACAGCAACTGGCTTCACTGGAAATATCAGCTTTCCCATTTTTGAATTCATCGTCCAAACGATGATTTAAGGACCAGGCACCGACAGCTGCCTCCTGCTCTGCGGGACTGACCTGGAGTAGACGGGCTCTCCTCTGCAGTATCCCAGCACCGACGCTGTTGGAGGGAAGACGGCCTCATACTTCAGCAGGTGTCTCTTCAAGGCGTAGAGCGGGTGGTTCTTGTACTCGCTGATGGAGATGGGCAGAGGTTTGTTCAGGAGCTTCTTCTGCAGCTGGAGAGGAGACAAACTCAGCGTTAATAAGAACACATGTTTAATGAGGCTGTGTGTGTGTGTGTGTGTGTGTGTGTGTGTGTGTGTGTGTGTGTGTGTGTGTGTGTGTGTGTGTGTGTGTGTGTGTGTGTCTCACCTCCTTGTCCTCCTGTACGTCCCGCTCATCCTCGGGTCCCAGGAACGGCTCGAGTGTTTCCTCCCACCAGTCGTCGTCCACTCGCCTCTTCCTGGATGACGTCATCCAGGTGGGGTCGTACTTCCTCCCCATGTCCTTCACAAACCCGTCCCCGTCCACTGACACCACGTACGTCACCGGCGCCGTTGCATTCTGGGAGCAGAGGTGAGGCATCCCGACACCGTGCTCGACATCCACGCAAACCCAGGAGGACGTTTTCTCCAGATACACCTCCAGCCACTCGTCCGCTCCAGGCCCCTCCCTCCTCTTCTTCTTCTTCCCGCTCCTTTGCTTTGCTTCTCCTTCATCAGCATCCTCCTCTTCCTCCCCTTCATCTTTTACCTGTTTTGTCCCTCCCCCACTCCTTCTCTTTGGAGCTGCAGTCTTCTTGTTGTTCTTCCTCGTGGATTTCTCCTCCCTCTCTGAATCTTCACTCTCTTCCTCACTCGCCTGAAAGTCGTCCTCGTCGCTGAGCCCCTCCTCCTGCTCGCTGTTGCTCTCCTCCTTGTAGCTGACCTTGGAGGCGACACTGCGGCGTTTAGAGTTCTTCGGTCTCTGTCCTCCTGACGTTTTAACCTTCTCCTCCGCCTCCTCTTCCTTTATGTCTTTCCTCTTTGCTCTCTTTCCTCCCCGCTCTCCCTTCGCTCCGGCCGGTCTCTTGGAGCCAGGAGAGACCTTCGGCTCGGGGGAGGGGGTCTTGGGGGTCTTGGAGGTCTTGGGGGTCTCTTGGCTCTTTCCTGGGACAGCGGTCGATGTTGTGGCCCCTTTGCCCTGGTGAGTTAAAGTAAAGCAGCAGTATGAGTTATGAGGATTATATTATATGTTTCCTACGTCCCCAGCTGCTAAAGGGATACCAGACATACGTACAAAACATTTTGTAATTTCATTTATGCTCTTTTAAAAGATCTTTTCTGAGCTTTAGATCCTCTGATGAACAACGTTCCCGTCAAGTTTACTACAAAAACTAGATCTGGTCGAAAGTTAAAAAGGACTATGCTGCACGTTATCTCAGTTACAAGGGGGAATTGATTAACCTGATATTAACAGGGTTGAAACAATTCATTGATTTATTGATTTGCTAATCGACAGAAAAACTATTTTAATAGTCGATTAACTGTTTCATAATTTTTCAAGCAAAGATTTAAGAAGAAGAAGAAGAAGAAGAAGAAGAAGAAGAAGAAGAAGAAGAAGAAGAAGTGCTTCACTCTCTTGGCTCCAGCTCAAATGTCAGACTTGCTGCTTCCTCTCTGTCATATAAGACACAACAGTAAACTGAACTCGGGCTGAGCCTTCGCCTGAACTATGTTCTACCTGCAGGTCCTGCATCTCCTGCATCACCTGCAGCTCCTGCATCACCTGCAGCTCCTGCATCACCTGCAGCTCCTGCATCACCTGCATCTCCTGCATCACCTGCAGGTCCTGCATCTCCTGCATCACCTGCAGCTCCTGCATCACCTGCATCTCCTGCATCACCTGCAGCTCCTGCATCACCTGCATCTCCTGCATCACCTGCAGCTCCTGCATCACCTGCATCTCCTGCATCACCTGCAGCTCCTGCATCACCTGCATCTCCTGCATCACCTGCATCACCTGCAGCTCCTGCATCACCTGCATCACCTGCAGCTCCTGCAGGTCCTACATCTCCTGCATCTCCTGCATCACCTGCAGCTCCTGCATCACCTGCAGCTCCTGCATCACCTGCAGCTCCTGCATCACCTGCAGCTCCTGCAGCTCCTGCATCACCTGCAGCTCCTGCATCACCTGCAGCTCCTGCATCACCTGCAGCTCCTGCAGCTCCTGCATCACCTGCATCACCTGCATCTCCTGCATCACCTGCATCACCTGCCACTCCTGCATCACCTGCATCTCCTGCATCTCCTGCATCACCTGCAGATCCTGCATCACCTGCAGATCCTGCATCACCTGCAGCTCCTGCATCACCTGCATCACCTGCATCTCCTGCATCACCTGCATCACCTGCCACTCCTGCAGCTCCTGCATCACCTGCAGCTCCTGCATCACCTGCAGCACCTGCAGCACCTGCATCACCTGCAGCTCCTGCATCACCTGCAGCTCCTGCATCACCTGCAGATCCTGCATCACCTGCAGCACCTGCAGCACCTGCATCACCTGCAGCTCCTGCATCACCTGCAGATCCTGCATCACCTGCAGATCCTGCATCACCTGCAGATCCTGCATCACCTGCAGATCCTGCATCACCTGCCGCTCCTGCATCACCTGCCGCTCCTGCATCACCTGCATCACCTGCAGCTCCTGCATCACCTGCCGCTCCTGCATCACCTGCATCACCTGCATCCCCTGCAGCTCTACTGAACACCTTCACTGTGTTCTGAACTTGGTCGTTTACATCCTGTAAAGTTGTGATTGTTTTTTTTTCACTATTTTGTGACATTTCACAGATCAAATAATTAATCGATTAGCAGATGAATCAATAATCAATCAGATGAGTCCAGAGTCTAACACTGTCGGCGACATGAGGTTCATGATGACGTTCAGAGCTGACGGCGGTGGAAGGGTCAAAGACAGAGCTCTGTGTTGATTGGACACAGCTGCTGTCGGTACCTTGGCTGACGGGGGTTTGAAGGAGGTCGGCTGCAGAGAAAGAACCAATCGGCAGAAGAGCTGCAGAGACCTGAGGACGAGCAGGAAGAGCTGCAGAGACACAACACAGGAACATCGTCAGCCCCTCCCTCTGTGTTCACTCACGGCCTGTAGTTCATTCAGTGTATTAGTCTGGTCCCAAACTACCAACATGAGTCATCTCCTGGTGGGTCCTGGCTGACAGGCTGGCCAGCCGCCTCTCCAGCAGAGCCCGGGGGTCCGGACGCTCCTCACAGGGAAGACTGGGGTTGAGGGTGAACGTTGCTCTGAACCTGGACAGAAGAAGTTGGTGGTGAAACTTATGACTCATCTGCAGGTTATTGAAATGTAGGGACGGATCTGTTCATGCGATCAGCTGATCTCTGCTGCAGGAAAAGACTGGAAGCAGAAGAAGAACGGTGGGAGGACGACGCCGTCAGTTCGACAGGAAACAAGATAAATCAAAATTAACAATCACTTGAAGTTGGAAGTTGAAAAGATGTGTAACACTCTGATATCAGGTGAAGGCGTTACAGAAAAGATAGTTTTATTATTCATCTGATTATTTTGTTCGGGAAAAGATTTATTACTTTAAGAAGAAGGTTGGTTGTGATCGTATCGAGCGGTTTCTAATTTATTAATTTCATCCTTTAATCTTCTTTCGATGCTGAAGCTCGATCGATATTAGATGTTGTTGTTCGTTTGTGGTTATTTATGTAAGACAGCTGTGATTTACAGATGAGGATGATTTAAATAAAACATAATTAACATCTCACACGTGTCAGGCTCTCACCATCTGAGCAGTCCAGAGAGGTAGTTGTGGTCGATGCGTTCCTTAGCAACCAGGCCGAAGTGGGGGGGCAGCAGCGACAGAGTGACGGCCAGCAGGTCGGGTTCGCTGCACACACGGTTACGAAACATCCCGCTGGCGATGAGGCACATGAGGTGAACCTGAGAGACACACCTGAGGTTTACTGCAGTCAACACACACACACACACACACACACACACACACACACACACTCACACGGTGTGTGTTTTCACCTTGTGTATGTCTATCAGCAGGTCTTTCTTGTGTCTGTTCATCATCCTCCTCAGGTACGTTTCAAACTCCGCCTTTCTCTTCTGCCTGGCCAATCAGAAGTGACGGTTAAACAGAGACATAAATATCCATGAAAATCTAAAATGAACTCAGTTTATTAAAATACACAAGACACAGAAAGTGTCACACAAACTCATTTGAGGTTCATGTTCAGTTCCTTAAAACACGATGTGAAGACGCAGCTTTCAAACACCGTAATCCAAGACTTCAAATATTTAATTCTGTCTGGATTGAATATTAAAGTTTTATTGATCATAAACAAATGATTTCCTGTTGAATGAAGCCAGTGAAAACTCAACAGAGGAAGTTAAAGCTGTTGATCTTTGGTATGTGTCAATATTTATTTGTATTATTCAAATACATATATTGATTAATTTGTACAATAACAGATTAATCTAATTTCATATTGCCATCAATTATTAAATAAATCTCTTTATATGTTACGATGATTTTATGAATACATTCACATGGTCTTTATAAATATATTTTAATCACAATACTGATTTTGTAAATATGAATAATTACCTTGAAAAGGTTTGTAGAAATAAATACTGTTGTAAAATAATCTAATGTGTGAAAACGTCACTCACTTCCGTCTGACCTCCGGAGTCTCGATCTCGATCTCCACGGGCTCCGAGGGGAGGACGGGTTCTGGAGGTTCAACTGGACCCAGCGGCTCAGCCAGCTCTGATCAACACACACACACACACACACACACACACACACACACACACACACACACACACACACAATTACAAAACAGTGGAGATGTAATACACACTCAACAGACTAACAGAATTTTTTTTACTGATCTTTACCTTCCACTTCCTCCCAATCATCCTCGTCTTCCTCACTGTCCTCCTCCTCCTCCTCCATCTCCTCCTCCTCCTCCTCCTCTTCCTCCGCCTCCTCCTTCTCTTCTCTCTCCGGTTTCTTGGCGTTCACTTTAACCACAGGTGGTGGTGATGTCATCATGTCAAACTCATCTTCACTATCGATCTCCTGCTGCTTCACTGGTGACTGGAAGTATTTACTGGTCTTGGAGCTGGTCTTGTCACTGGTCTTGGAGCTGGTCTTGACGCTGGTCTTGTCACTGGTCTTGGAGCTGGTCTTGTCACTGGTCTTGGAGCTGGTCTTGATGCTGGTCTTGTCGCTGGTCTTGGAGCTGGTCTTGTCACTGGTCTTGACGCTGGTCTTGACGCTGGTCTTGTCACTGGTCTTGACGCTGGTCTTGGCGCTGGTCTTGGCGCTGGTCTTGGCGCTGGTCTTGGCGGGAGAGTTGTTTCTCTCTGGTGGTTTTGAGGACTGACGTTTCTTGGCGTTGACCTTCCTCTCAAGCGTGTCCTCTTTCTCTGTGATGCCGTTACCTGGATGAACAGACAGACTGCGACTGAGCGATGATGCAGACTCACTGGTTTAGTTTTCAGTTTTCTTCTTCACACTTTTTCTTAGCTTATGCTATAAATAAATAAATAATATAAAGTAACCCTCCTTGATCTAATTTTATGGATTGACTTTAGATTGTTTTATCTCTTTTTCCTCTATCTCCTCCTCAAAGTTGGAAAACCTTTCAACAGTGTTTTTATCATTAATTTTTATTGTTTGTCCTCAATTTTCTCTTGTCTTGCAAAGCAGGTTGTAACTGTGTTTTAAAAGGTGCTGTATAAGTAAAGCTTATTATTGTTATTATGTTTACAGCTGATATATTTACCATCAATGAAGCTCGACCATATTAATGCGAGCGCGTCTAATCACTAACCCTGAACAAAGAAGATGAAGAAGAAGAAGAAGTGTCACAGACCTCTGCACTGATTTTTACAGAGTCATATTTAAAATGAAAACAAACAAAATAAACAAAAAAACTGTGACCTCACAGTCTTTGGGGGAGGGGCCACAGGAAACTGCGGGGATGGTCGTCCTCCAACAGAAAGATTTATGTGAATTATTGTCACTGTTTATGAATCATTTGTCTTTGACAGATGAGAGGAATAAAAAGGTAACCATCTCAACCACGGTACCATTTGTTTAAAGCAAATTAGGGCTGAAAAATGATCAAAGTCACTATATGGACAAATGCAATATCCAAATCAACGCTGCAGTTTTTTTGATAGAGATGAAATGTGTCTCAACAGATCATAAATGACGTGTTGTGTGTTGTGATGCTACAGAGACGCCTGTAAATCATATTCTCCAGACGGAAAGGGAAATGTTTGGTACAAATCATTGTTTGTTTTCTGTTAAAATGAAAAGCAGAAATTACAATTCCAACTGAAATCACGACTCCTATCACAATATCTGCCAAAATAATCCCGATATCTTCCCGTCTTGTTTTCCTATGATTCAGTCCTACAACAGACTGAGCCTGGTGTCAGTAACGCTGCTGCTCTGAGACAAGAGACGGATACACAAACACATGAACTGAGACACAACAGCAGGACAAAGACACAGATGTGACGTGAATGATGTGTGACACAGTGTTAAAAACAGAATCAGACAAACATCTGTTTTTCACAAAAACCATGTTTCAGGTTTTGAAGAAGTGGAGCAGCAGCTTCACTCCAGTAACCAGGACGTTCATCCTGCAGCTGCAGCCGCTCACAGACTGTTTCTCTCAACCTGACACACAAACACGAAGCAAACACCTTTCACATTTAGGGCTTCTTCACCCAGACGACCCCGGCTTCCTCACAGCAGCTGACAGGATTAACATAATAAGTTAAAGTGAATCTGCTCTAAATAAACTGGATCATTGCTCACCAGCACTGGGCTGGGATTCATCATCATCATGACACATTTATGGGATGTTATCCTCTCTCAAAGTTTTGTTGTTGTTCTGACTTGAAGCAAATAACAAAAACATGTGCCAAAAGATTTATCTGATGTCATGACAACAGAGATAAAAATCAGCTGAATCACTTAATGTTTTGGGACAATAATTTAATTTATTACAGTTGATATTACATATTTTATTTATAACACTACGACCAGATACAAAGAATAAAAATATTATGCAGTTCTTGCTTCCTTCGTCATCGAACAGCCTGACTCTGTGTTTACTGTTGGAACAAACTGACCATCTTCAGTCAGTTTCTCCCTCACAGATAAACAGCTGTTTACAGCGAAGCTTCAGCTTTATTCACTCCTGGCTGCAGAGTTCAGGTGTGTTCAGGTGTGTTCGTAAATAACGGGGCAGCTCAGACTGACTCTTCCTACCTGCATCTTTCTTCTTCTCTCTCTCTTTAGCGGCGCTGCCCTTCGTCTTCGGCACCTGCCTCGGTTTCTTTGTACCGGCCTCGGTCTCCGTTCCCGCTCTCCTCTTCGCCATGTTTGTGTCTCTGTCTTTTCTCATTCAGCAACTTTCTTCAGACGTCTTCTGACTAAACCAGACGACCGGAAGTTCTCCAGCTCCTCCGGGTCCTCGCTGCTGTTGTGTAAGATCAACCACACGGCGGTTATCCAACATATCACTCTTTCATAACAAGAAAATTGTGCTCCGGTTGTTTTGGAGGCCGGACTCTGACGTCACATCCGCTCCGTCTTCTTCGCCGCCAATAATGTTGCACTTGCATATCGGCTGTAGTGTTTTGGAGCGTTGTAATACACTGTTCCTACACCAGGGGGCGGTGTGGTGCTGCATTTGAAGCTTAACTACTTTTTAAAAATGTATTTATTTATTTATTAATTAATTAATTAATTAACTAATTTATTCATTCATTCATTTATTTATGTAATTATTTTTTCATTGATCAAAGGGAAGGTGCAGTAATTGAGGTGATACAACAGCACATAAAAGAAGAATTTAAATGACAGAAGTGAAACAACAAAAAAGGACGAAATGAAAAGGAAATGTAAAAAGATAAATTCCTTAAAAAATAACTAAATAAAAAAAGCACAGGGAACTTAAACTCAAACTTTTTGTTTGTTGTCGAGTCTGTCTCCAGCTCTTCACCTGATATTAAAATGTCATCATGTCAGCTTTGAGTTTCTTCCGAGACACATATAACGACATTCATGAGGTTTGGCTCCACAATCATCGGGCAGCAGCGGCCTTCTGTACTATCACAGTGAAATGAACAGTAGAAAAACTCCATGCAAAAAACTGCACCAGAGTTTGTACATGTTTCATTAAATCTAATGTTTTTCATTCCTGAATCCATGTCAAGAGAATCTGAACTAAAGCTTTTATTTTGACATTTCAAACCAGTTCACATTTCAAGCTGCTGATTAAGCTGATATTAATACATCCAACAAAATAAAATCCATGTGATCGATCACTAAAGCAAGTCTCAGGTTAATCTTACACCACGGACAGTATGGCAGCCTGTGCTCTGAATGCTAATGGTGGTGAGTGAGGTGTGATATATAAACTTTCTCAAAGTGACTTCATTATTGATGTCGTCTTCTAATGTGTAAATCATCAGGGATTGTGTCACTTTGTCTTGAATTGTGAATGTGGTTTTTCTCTTTACCTCAGAGCTGCTGTTACAAAACAAAAATCAGACAAAAAGAAATGAAAGAACAAAAGAAAAAAGGGATAAATTCAGGTAAAGATTTTACTTCAGGATGATGAATAGACTACAGTGTGCACAGAGCAAGAGACAACTATCTGACAAAATCACCTATTTTGTAATTATTGTAAAATCTGACAAGTTGATGACTTAAAACGAAATCTAGGAAACCGATTGGCTTGAAAAAATAAGTAAATATAACTATTAGTTTAAAGTCATGTTGACTTTATATCCACTTAAGTTAAAATGTAGTTGTGTTTTCTTCATTTTATGAATGTGTGACTAAATACAAAATAAATGAATCACATGACCTTTGTCTGACTGGAAATCTGTCAGTTCAACATGACTTTTAATCACACCACAAAATAATTTGTGTTTATTGAGCATTTGATTATATGTTACATAAACAGGAAGTTTATGTTTAAAACTAATGTGTCGTAACTTTTGACTGGAGATTTTTGTCAGTTTGACACAAAATCTCCAGTCAAATGATAAAATAATTTGTATTTTAATTACATAAAATTAGAACAAATTAAGCTGCCTCAACTTTATAAGTTTAAATAAAATTAAGTCAAAGTGAAATGTTAAAAATCGTTGACTTAACTTAAACAAATCAAGCGAATATAAAGTTTTATGTCATTTTGACAGTCGTGACCATTTGTGCAGACTTAATAAACTGTCATGTCATGGATGGGGGGGGGTTTACGGTGTGTGACCATCACTGATGTGACTCCACTCTGTTCTGAAGGTCTTATCAATGTCGTGTTTTTGTAACTGGAGTCACTAACAACAAGATCTTTCTCACGTGTCAGGAGGAATTCAGACTCTGAACTGGCTTCAGATGTGAATGTGTTTACAGTCGTCTGTGTGTGTGTGTGTGTGCGTGTGTGTGTGTCGGCCATGTCTCCAGAGATTCACTGTCTTTCACCCAGTGCATGCTGGGATGCTCTCTTCATCCCACTGGGAGCCTGAATAAAGAACGAAGTGAGTACAGGACGTGACTGGATGAAATCTCCATCTTGTTATTGTGCGACGTGTCTGTGACTCTCCTGCTTCTTCACTCTGAATCCATTTGCTTCATTTGGGATCAGTTTCATGTTGATTCTGTTGTGTTTGGATCTGTATTGATCACGTTGAGATTCTGTGGCAGATGTATGTGTTTCACTTCAGAGAGCTGTCTGTCAGCTGACACAGTCCAACAGCTTCAGACTGACTCGCTGCAGTCGAGGCCTGATGGGACCAGGGCACCACCCCCTGCCCTGAGTGTGTGTGTGTGTGTGTGTGTGTGTGTGTGTGTGTGTGTGTGTGTAAAGCAACATGCATATGCATATACCTGCTGCATGCATACGCATAAATGACTGCATGTTTATGTGTGCAGAGCATGTGTTTCCATATTTCTGTCTGACAGGTTTTCACTTCACGCTCTCCTGGATGTGTGCATGCATTTATTGCCCTCTGAGTGTGCAGTGTGTGTGCGTGTGTGTGTGCAGTGTGTGTGTGTGTGCGTGTGTGTAAGGTGACAGGGCTTGAGTCCATGATCCAGTGCGCTGCGTTCCCAGCGCGGTGCATGGCTTCCATCCCTATATGAACCATCAGTACAGTCAGATAGGAATAAAAAGCCATACAGCGCACTGAGCATTGGGAAGACTGGCTTTAACAGCAAGGACACACACACACACACACACACACACACACACACACACACACACACACACAGTCAGATGATACGACATTGAGGCCTGGAAAACTGGAAAACAGGATAAGAACAGGTGGAGGACGACACTGGGTCCTGCAGACTGGGAACACTGGGTTTACTGGGAACACAGCATCATACTGGGCTGAGGACTGATCAGCTGACTGACCAGGAGACAGTGTGAGTGTGAGTTAGAGGGAGAACACCTGAAGCCTCATCCAGGACGAGTGATGTCACCCGATGTTGAGGTGTTTCACATCCACCCCGATAAGACGTCTGAGCTTTTCCTCCCCACAGCGTCGTCTCCCAGGAGCTGGACTCCCACTGATGCAGAACCAACCCTGGTGTGTGATGTGCAAGATTTCCTCCTGAGAACTTGAAGAATTTTACATATTTTAGATGATGCAGTCACAGATCTGTCCTTTACCTCCCCACTGTCTCCATCCTCCATCATCACGCTCTACCTTCGTCTCCTTCACCACTTTCCCTCCCTCAGTTTCTCCAAGGGCACAAACAGTCTAATCCACATACCTGCTCCCCTCAAGGATGTCTAAACCTTGAAGAAAGAAAGAAAGAAAGAAAGAAAGAAAGAAAGAAAGAAAGAAAGAGACTGTCTGAGCTCAGACCAGAGAGGACTGAAAATACAGGTTAAATCTTTATCATCTACAAACTGAGTTTTTATTAATTTTACTCTCCTAATAAAACCAGTTGATGTGTATTTTTTCTCTAAATTTAAACACATTTTTCTTCTTGTGTAAATGAATGAAATGTCAGACTGTCGAGACGAACAGCTGAGAGTTTTCTTTTGGTTTCACAGACGAACACACATCAGTGTAAATCTGTGTCGGTGTGAATCCTGCTGTCTGGATGTTAGGACGAGGACGAGGGCCACATGTTCCTTTTTATTAGATCTTTTTAAATTCTGACTTTAAACTCAGAATTCTGAGATTACTAATGAACACGTTTCCCGTCCTTCATCATGCAGTTTTTATTCAGTAAAACTTGATAAAAAACAAAGAATTCTGACTTTTTTTCCTCAGGATTCTTAAAAAAGAAAAATTCCCATGTGGCCCTAATCCTCTTTGTTAAAAACAACAACAACCTCCCTTTGAATAA